>NC_056751.1:697638575-697831075 GCF_019279795.1 Protopterus annectens | reverse complement strand
TCCTTGGAGGCCTCTTGCAGGGCTGCTGTAACTGGATCTGTGCTAAGAAGGCATGCTTGGCTCAAAGAGCAAACTCTGCCTGACCATGTTAAAGCAAAATTGTTGGATGCTCCTTTACAACAGGACCGTCTCTTTGGTAATAAGGCTGAAGAAGTGTTAGAAAAGATGAAAGATAAAGCTGAATCTATGCAAACTGTGAAAGATTTCTTACAAGTGCAACCTCCAAGATTTAGTCTGCACTGGCCTACTAAGAACTGGTCCTTTCCAGTCCCCTCGAGAGCCGCTGAAGTCAAATCAAAACATTCCAAAGGCTCCAGGTTTCAGTCACAAGGAACTTTTAGAACAAAACAATGGGGTGCCTCCACCTCCAAATCTGGAAGCAACAAGGCACCTCCCTACGGTCAACAGCCTCAATGACTTCTCTCTACAATCACCAAGCACTTACCGTTTAGCTGCCCCTTTGTGGGGGAAACTGGCACTTAATGCACGAAACTGGCAACTTATTACCCAGGACAAATAGGTTTTAAATATAGTATCCCAGGGATACAGATTTAATTTCCACACGTTGCCAATCCCAAACGGATGGCCAGATCTGCCCCCAAATCAGTGGGCAGAGGTCCAGAAACAAGTTCTGTCCCTCATGAACATGGCGATTCAACCAGTATCGGAAGAGGAAAAGGGACAAGGTTTCTATTCCAGACTTTTCCTGGTACCTAGAAAAAACAAATCATGGCGTCCAATTCTGGACTTATCCACTCTGAAAACATTTCTGGACATTCCAAAATTCAAGATGCTGACTCAACAGTTACTGCCTATGCTAGGCAAAGATGTCTGGTTGGTAACTATAGACTTAAAAGAGGCTTACCTGCATATCCCAATCAGGGAATCTTGCAGAAGATACCTCCGCTTCAAAGCAGGCTACTTGCATTACCAGTTCTCGGCACTGCCCTTTGGCTTATCTACTGCACCCAGGGTCTTCACATAATGCCTGGCACCCGTAATTGCATTTTGCAGGCAAAGAAATATTCAAATATATCCATACCTGGACGATTGTCTAATTCAGGCAGAAAACAAGGACATTCTTCTAAAGCATATGGCGTTTGTAAAAAGCGTTCTAACTTGTCTAGGGTACACCTTAAACGAAAAGAAATCGCAACTGGTACCCTCTCAAAAAATTACATTCCTGGGTGAAAGCTTGAATACAACAGCTCAGATGACTTACCTTATGTCAGAAAAGCAAATTCAATTGGTGACTTACTTCAAACAGGGGGCCACAAAAACCCTGCTATCTGCAAGACAAATTATGCAAGCCTTGGGGTTCATGGCCTCCTGCATTCTTCTAATTCCATATGCAAGACTGCATATGAGGAAACTTCAGTGGTACTTAAAACGTTTATGGAGTCAACATTGACACAGCCTGGAAACAATTATTCCTGTTATATCTTGCCTGCAACTAGAGTTCCTATTGTGGGCAGAGGCCTACCACCAAAACAAGGGACTGCCATTCACTCCAACCCTGCCGCCCAAACCCTGATTACAGATGCATCAGACTTGTGCTTGGGGGGCTCATTTGGCAGGGAAGTGCATTCAGGGCAAATGGAGCCCAAATCAGATGCACCTACATATCAATCAGAAAGATGGTACATAAACAAGCAGGGGGTACACATTCCTACCCCCTTTGCAGACTAGCCATGGCATTGTGGAACACAACCTTGACCTATCAGATACAACTACAAGCTCAATTCCTGCCAGGAAAGCTAAATACTCTGGCAGACAAACTAAGCAGAAATATTATGGACCCACATGAATGGAAACTGGAACCACAAGTTTTCAACATGTTGACATGCAAATGGGGGAGCCCAGACACAGATTATTTTTGCCTCACCCCAGAACTATCAGTTGGACAAATTCTGCACAAGAATTCATCACAAAAAAGCTTGGAAGGTGGATGTTCTATCATTCAGCTGGAAAAAACTTTCAGTCTATGCTTTTCCCCCTCTGCCTCTGCTCTCCAAAGTTCTACTAAAAGTCAAACTGGACAACCCAAAAATTATTCTGATTGCTCCAGACTGGCCTCGCCAACACCGGTACCCTCTCCTGCGCAATGTGTCACACCTTCCTTCATGGCACCTGCCTCAGACACCTTACCTACTGTCTCAGCCGAACTACCAAATTCTGCACACTCAGCTCCAAACTTTGAGTCTTGCAGCATGGCTAATCAACTAATTTCACCCTTGGCATCCCTCAGCAAACCTGTGATGGATGTCATTTTGGAGGCTAGAAGGCCTAGTACTAGAAAAATCTTATGCTGACAAATGGATAAGATTCTGTGCCTGGAACCAATCACAAGGAATAAGCACAGCAATGCCCAATATTCCTCAGATTCTGCAGTACTTAACTGAGATGCTTCACAAGGGCCTATCTTTTTCTTCCATAAAAATCCATGCCTCTGCCATTTCATCTCATTACAACACAGAACCTTCCCTCTTCTCTCATTCTCTGCTAAAGCAGTATCTCAGAGGGGCCAAGAATTTAAGACCTCCCAGGAGAGCACCTGCTCCTGCATGGGACCTCAGTTTTGTTTTGGAAATACTCACTGTCCCTCCCTTTGAGCCAGCTGCTACTGCAGACCTAAAATTTCTCTCCTGGAAAACAGCTTTCCTTTTAGCAGTCACTTCAACTAGAAGGATTTCAGAATTACAGGTTCTTATGGCAGTGGAGCTTTTCTTTATTTTTCATCCGGACAGGGTGGCTCTCAAGACCAGTCCATCTTTCATGCCTAAGGTGGTATCCATTGTGGCTCTTAATCAGACCATTCATCTGCCAACTTTCTTCCCCAATCCACAGAACAAGGGTGAGAGGATTCTGCATTCATTGGATGTACACAGACAACTTAGATTCTACTTAAACAGGATGAAATCTCTAAGAAAATCTGAGCAACTTTTGGTGGCATTTGCTGCAGGGACAGAGGGAAAGGCTATTTCAAAGCAGACTATTTCCAAATGGATAAGCCATTGTATTTGTTTCTGCTATATGCACCATGGTAAACCTATCCCCAAGGGGGTCAGATCTCATTCCACCAGGGCGGCATCTACTTCTGCAGCCTTTCTCAGAGGGGTTCCTACCAGAGACATTCTAGAAGCTGCTACCTGGAGTTCAGTTCATACGTTCACCAAACATTATCATTTACTTCTCTTCTCTAAATCCAGAGCTGGCTTTGTCACTGCTGTCCTGCAGGGCCGTATAGCTGCTCCTAATTCTGCATAATTCCATCCTCCCAACCATAGCTTTGGGATTCTACTCAAATGTAATGACTGCAACAGTGAAACATGAAGAACATAGTACAGTTGTGTACACTTACCATAAATGTAGATTTTCGAGTGTATTCACTGTTGCAGTCCTGGTTAACCACCCTCCAGCCCCTTCTTTTTCTATTGCTATACCTCTCCTTTCTTTTACTATGCTTAAAAGCCTTTTTGGTGTATTTTCTTTTGTTTGGAGGTATATTTTTGTGTTTTAAATTATGTACACACACGTGTGTATGTATATATATATATATATATATATATATATATATATATATATATATATATATATATTTTTTTTTTTTTTTTTTTTTTTGCTTCCCATTTGGGGGCACCTGACATGTGGGACAAGAAAAACTGATGTAATGGCGTTGGCTGCATGTTTTATACCCCTGACGACCTGATGTCATGGAAGAAGGGACAGCAACCGATGCAGGACCCAAGACTTTGTTAATCAGGCTGACTGAGGGCAACCTGCCAGCAGATTACCCCAAATGTAATGACTGCAACAGTGAATACACTCGAACATCTACATTTATGGTAAGTGTACACAACTGTACTTTACAATGTCACCGCCACTACCTACCTACTCCTTAGCTATTCACTTCTACTGTACCACACAGGTATGGAATAACTACACCTACCCTGAATACCTGCATGCAACCTATCCAGACCTGTGAAACAGGAATCCAACCTCACCTTAAACTGACTTTTGTCAACAGTCATACCTGACATGTATACCTGACCTAAGCATGGATAATACCGACAGTTTAACGTAAACTAGTCATGATTAATGGGGGACGTAGCTATGTTATGTCTGTTACCCTCTATGAATGTGAACACCCCAGTATTGGGATATGTAGCTGGGGTCAATGTGGAGCTCTACACTCCAGGCCACCGCTGACAAATGGACAAGCGTACAGTCAGAGTGTCCCGTTTGACAGATGTAAACAAAATGCACGATGTTGCATGTGTGTATGCGGGAGCAAGTGGGTGTTAGCCTGTTTGGCTGCCGGTATGCGAGTACCACACTGGTGAAGCAGTGTAGAGGCTGAGTGCAAGATGCAGCAACCAGAGGTCAGTAATGCTGTGCTTCGGGCAAACAAGCACATACCCACCTGCAAATGTTCTACAGTGCCTTAGTCACTCTGTAGCCAACAGCTGTTGTTGTGGCCATTAACAAAATAATCTGCACTGCCAGGTTGAAAACTCCCGACCCTGCACAGTATGGTAGACGTGAATTCCACTAAGCCATGGCGGATACACATTCAGCTGCTGTGATCACAAACACATTATCCAGCACAGGCATCCAACAGTATAGGAAATGTATATAAGTGTGTAGATTAATACCAGAACACGTGTCCATTACTCAACCACAGTATTATGAGCAGTCTATATGCAGTACAGAACAGTGCCTGTCCAATCATACTGTGAGAACAGTAGTCTTGCATAATACCGAAGGGAATAATGATATACGGTGCACACCGTGGGGGCATGTGAGCGTGCTTCATGCACAGTATGTCACACCTGGGGCGTTGGTTCCGTGGAACTGGGAGATGAGGCTGGCCAGGTGTGTGAGCAAACTGCTGCTACACAATACCCTGGCAGGATGCTACCAGTAGGAGAAACACTGTAGACCAGCTAGGTCTACTCTTGACACGACAGGTCCATCTCTGGTGGGATGAACCAACAGTTGTGGGTCACATTGATGTCACCACCAATATCGGATGAGGATCAAGGGAAGGCTGGTACGTACGTGGACTAAACAGATGAAGAGCCTGCAGATGCTTGGGTGGGGACAGTATACTGGAAGTGTACCGAGACGTGCAGAGAGGGAAATGTGTGGTATGGCAGGGCTAGCAACCAGGGAATGGATGGATGCTGTGTACATGGAGCTCGGGGGCCGGGGGAAGGGAACATGGGTATGTCATTATGGTAGGCATATGCAAACAAAGCAAAACAGCAATAGTGCAGTGGCCAAAGCATCTGCCTAACGCGCACGCATTCCCGGGTCGAGTCCCACTGCAGCACATCCTATTTTCCATGTGATATCCATATACAATAATGTATGCCATTATTGACAGCACATAGATGTTGATGTATATAACCAGTGATAGATGCAAGGCCCACACAAAACAGTAGATGCAGACAGTGCGGATATATAACATACTGTGGTGTCCAGGCTAAGCCCTTCAATTCGTACAACAGTTGACAATGGATTTGCCTGCACGATATGTAACAGTCAACAATATCAGATGTAGTTCAGCAGCCTCCAGTTACTCCCTGTAGTCAAGCCCTAGGGGGACATTCATTACTTGTGGTAATGTCAATGTATCTGTCACATGTGTGGTCCCTGGCCAACAAATGTTGTGGGTGTCCACGCTGTGACTGGGATGATAGTAGGAATGCTAGCAGTAGTTAATGATAGGCCATTACCTAACAACCCCTACCCGTATCACAGCAGGACAAAGGCTGCCATATATGTGGAGGACAAAGGCAGGAACGCAGGGCCATACCCGCAATATTGCAGTTACACACCCTGGAACATTCTGGTGTTACAGGATGTGTTGCAACATACCCTTGTGCAGGAATATGACATCAGGTACACAGATGGATGTAGCCATGTACTGCTAGCATGCAACACACACACTGCCAGTGTAATATGTGACACAGGACCTGTGTGGTGGACAGATAACACATGATGGACACACCTCTGTCCAGCTAGAGGATAGGCCCACAGTAGTGAGCTATGCAGACAGACTGCAGTCCAACGTAAATTAGTATGTATACACACACACACACACACACACACACACACACACACACACACCCTGTAACACTAGTACTATGCAAAGCATTACATCACTCTACTCACAGTCTGTCTGTATTTCCCGATCCTCCTCCATATATGTGGCTGCCCTGAGTGTGCAGGTTCTCCTGTAAGAGGTGTTGCTACCTGCTATCTGTAACATTGATGCCCATACACAGGAAGGATGTCCATCACACAGGGAATGTACAGGGAATACGCCCACATTATGTAGAGAGTCATAGTGAGTGGTTGCCATGATAGTGGTAATTGGAAGTACTACACATGTACTCAGATATATATATGGCTGTCTGGATAAGTACATGTCCATATCGTCCCACCATATGTCCCCAGCCCCTATATTCCCAATGTAGTAATGCAAGGGAATGTCTGGTATGTATAGCTGGTATATTAATAGACATTTGCTACTGTCATTGGGATTGTCACAGAAAGTGTGTGGAAGGTGACATCTGCTCATAACACGTGTGCCATTGGCTACTGACAAACATCCTAAGGTTATCATGGTACATTACCTGCATATATAGCAGGCTCAACAGCCATGTCACAGCACATGGTAGGATACACCTTTGTGACAGTGCATAACCACAACCAATGTGAGCACAGCCACATATGGTACGCCAGCATAATAGTACAGTATATGGACTATCTGTCCTACACCATCCTGATATATGCCACTCACAGAATGACCCTACATATACTGGGCTGCTACACATTCTGGTCTGATGGCTGTCTGTGGTATGGGACATGTGTGTGTATGGCCCTACAGACATGTAAGGTAAAACGGTACCATACAGTGGGGGCTGCATGTAACAACAGATAGAAGGGGAGCTAGAACAATGACATCTACCACAGTCTGTACACAGGCCATAGTACATATAAATAATACACGCACTCTGCCGACATTCACCATCACTACACAGACCTCAGTACTGTACAAACATCCACAGAATTTCCAGGGTATGGCATTAAGTGTAACCCCCTACTGTACATGACATGTGTAGCACTCTGATATATCTCTGGCGTGTTATCAGATATGATGACACTATTTACAGTGTACAGCACATATGCACCACTTCATGCACGACATATGTACAAAGGTTGACAGAGGTGTGTCCGACAACACATACACAGGGCCAGTATAGACATGTTGCTGTGATGCCCTCATTAGTCTACCATTGTAATGGGGATTGTTGCAACATATGTCCAATGAGGGATATGTAGTCAATAACTGCCATGGCCTTCACCATCAGCAGACTGCAATCCTCACACTACCTTCTGCATTCCACAGATAGATGCATCGTGGCTAACACATGACACCAAAGGCACAACACTGCCCAGTCTGCAGATGAGCCTACAGATGGGGATTCCTGATATTCATGGAACTGACATGACAGGTATTGCGACATGTACGACAGGCATATCCAGACAAACACTGTTAATCCAACATTACTCCATATGCAGTATAGCAGCACTTACAGTTCGTAGTCAGGTCAGGCACATCCCCCTCCTGTTTGTTGCCCTCTTCCCACAGTGTATGTTTTTAGAAGTCAGTCCCCAACCCATCTGAAATGCTGTTTGCCAAATGACAGTTCTAGCTCCTGCTCACAGTGACAAACAAGGGCCAACACTACCAGGATGTTCCCGGGTACTGGAGTGCATTTCCATGCAATTGGCTATGGGAATGTTACCACACCTGTTCCACATGCAATTGGCTAGGGAAGGGCTGCAACTCTGCAGAGGCCATCAGCTGATCATGAGCATCACGTTAAATACACATGCTGCTGCCTAAGCAATGCAGGTGTGGCCCTCCACATCCACCAGAGAGGGAGTGGGGGAGGCAGACAGAGGTGAATACACGTCAGGGACGTCTGGGAGGGTAAAACTGACGCATGTTTGTGTCACACACCTACTAGCACAGGGTATCAAACACCCAACAGCTATGTAGTGCTAGCACACTTCGATGGTGTTATTGGATGCACCATATGGGTTATCTGGTGGGGAGCACTCAGAACATGTATGTGATGGTGAGTGACATCTGCTACAGGGATATGGTAGATATACAGTAGGTGACGTACACATGCCTGTCTGCATGAACAGGTGCCAGCGTCAGCACAGGCACACTCACACAGGGATGCACACACATTAACACAACTGTTAGGGCCAGGAGTGCAACCAGTCATTAGTGGGATTGCCACAACACATCAATGTGCAGGGAACACATGCACCACACGGGTGATATGGAGGTCGTATGGGCAGTGAGTATGAGGGGGTGTCAGACATAAGGTGGCATGCTTCACTGTACCCTGGGGGGAGTAGTCCATGTGGATGTTGACATACGCGCACCATACAACACACACACACAAACACACAGGGTCCAGTTCAGACATACATGGGTGCATGTCTGCACGGGTGTGTGGTGTCCAACAGTGCTAGCAGGCTATACAAGAATAGGCGATGGGTATACCTTGGCATCAGCCCACATGACAATGGTCTGCATTGTGGGACAGGCCTGTAGCTTCAGCATTTGCCCGCACAGGTGGGTATTGCATCCATCTCCAGTCACCTGGGTGACTGTTGTGTGCGGCCAATACTGTGCATCACTTGCCATGTATGTGTTCCCTAGTCCATGACTTGGATGGTGTCTAGGATGTGCACACCTCAAACATGCATGTACAGTGACATGTGGAACTGTACCTGGGGTGTCTGGCCCATGCTGTGAACACAGCTTATCATCCGATGTGCCAGTCTTGCCCATATGTGGCAGGGAGTGATACTGGTCAGCAGATTTACCCTGCACCTACATTGATAGCATGCTAACAGCATTTTCTGATGTCAGTGTCATCTGTCCATACAGGCCATGTTGTCAGGCATGGTATGTCCGTTGTGAGTCACATGTGAAGGCACAATGAGGTTGCTAACTGTGATTGGCAGGCCTTGATGTCACATGTATGGGTATGGCTTTGCACCCCAGCCTCTCAGCCATTTACATCTGTTATCCCTGTATGGTTGACATTGTGATATATAGTAGGGCCACTATAAATGAAATTAGCAAAACCCCTCCACATTGCCCACAGGTGTCACAGACTCGCAACCACCTCTACATAGTATGCGAGTTACAAACACACACTCACACACACACTCACACACACACTCACACACACACTCACACACACTCACACACTCACACACACACTCACACACTCACACACACACTCACACACACACTCACACACACACTCACACACACACACACTCACACACACACTCACACACACACTCGCGCACCTGTCATGTCTGGGAGTAGAACCCCTACCTAACTAGTTTACTACACTACAGCACTACGCAGATGTTCATTGTGTTTCACTGTTGCAGTTATTACTGTTGGATTATCCTGCTGGCAGGCTACCCGCAGTCGGCCTGAATTCCAAAGTCTTGGTCCGGCGTCAGTTGCTGTCGCCTCTTCCCTGACGTCAGTGCTCCAGTGGTATAAAAAATGCAGCCGACGCCATTTTCTTCGGTCTTTCTTGCCGCGCGGTGCCCGAAACAGAAGTAGTTCACAAGTGCCGGTCGGCCGACTCCTGAGATTTTCGTGTTCGAATTTCAGATCCGAAGTCTTCATTTAAAGTTAAGTACCCTATTGGGGAAACTTTTTTCTTGCTCCAGACCGATGGCAGAAAAAGTTAATAACTGTATTTCTTGTGGGAAGCAAATACCTCATAAGGACTTCCATTCTTATTGTATTCCTTGCCTAGGCCCTGATCACGACGTCGCTAATTGCAGGTTTTGTGCCAGATTTAACCAATGCACTATTAAGCATCAGTACGATTTTGCATTTCACTATTTTGGCCGAAAATTTAATTACACAATGTCGTCGGATAGCCATCCGACTATGGCAATTCACAAGAAACGCAAGGAAAAGGACAGGCATCCAAGGTCCAAAACTGACGACGAGGCTTCTTCTAAGCCAGTCACCAGTTTGCCGGTTCTCAGTGAGGCGCTTTCACAGCCCCTGACGCCCGCTACCTCAGAGCCGCAGGCCGCTTCCGACTCCCACGTGGTGCCGACTAGGCCGCAGGAAACTCAAGGTATTGGACACTCGGAATATATTCCCTCAGATGGGTCCGGAGCCACTGAGCAGGCATCGGCTTCTGAGGGTGTTTTCAGGCCTACACAGTTATATGTAAAACCGACTACAGCTTCAAAGGCAAAGACTAAAGCACCACTAAAGACAAAGAAACAAGTGCAGCAAACTCATGGACTGGCCTCCATGCCTAAAAAACAGATGCTCAAAATGGCCAAAGACCTAATTACTTTGATCAGGGGTTCCCATCCCCCTCCTGATAAGAGGCCTAGGCAAGAGACAGAATATGAATCTTCAGATCAGGTTTCCATTTCCTCTGACTCCTCTGAACAGGAATACTCTCTTCCTCCCTATGAGGATTCTGATGCTGAAGAATCTGTCCCTTCAGCCTCTCCTCCTGAGGATTATTCTTTTGGGGAAACCCAGCATACCATGAGGGAGCACTTCCACTGGGAGAGCCAAGACTACTCGGAATCAAAGAAAAGGCTTAGAGATTTTCTTTTACTACCTCAGCACAGGCCTCTTGCTATTCCCCCTGTGTTAGACATTGTAGATGATGTATTTTCAGAGTCCGGTCTTTCTCCTGACTCTCTACCCCCTGCTCCTGTTAAGCCAGACAGATACTACAGGATTCCAGATTCACATAAATTTCTTTATAAAAACCCTGCTGCTGACCCAGAAACTATTTCTCAGGGTCCCAAAGGGATCAAGGCTTCCACTGCAAAAAACCCTATCCCCCCCCTGATAGGGATTCGAGGGCACTACACAGATGGGGGGAAAAAGGTTTACACTTCTGCTACTTTGACTGTGAGGGCTTTAAATTGTCAGTTTCATATGCTTAAATATCAGCAATACTTAATGTCACTGCTTAAACAGAAAATGTTGACAAATTCTGATTATGCAGAAAATAAGGAAATGCAGGATTTATTGCATGTAACTGAACAAATGGGAAAGCATACATTGCAATGTGGTTTTGATTCTCTGGAGGCCTCTTGCAGGGCCGCTGTTATGGGTTCTGTCATTAGGAGGCATGCTTTGTTAAAGGAACCGAATCTGCCTGATCATGTTAAAACAAAATTATTAGATGCTCCATTACAGCATGATACTTTATTTGGTGTTAAAGCCGAGGAGGTGTTGAAGAAAATGGAGGGCAAAGCGAAATCTATGCAAACAGTAAAGGATTTCTTACAGGTACAGCCACCCAGATTTAGCAGGAACTGTCCTACAAAGAGTTGGTCCTTTCCAGCGTCAGACAGGCCACAAAGAAGGAGATACAGACACCCCAGAGGCAGATTCCACCCCGAAGGCCTAAACAATGGGGTGCTTCTACCTCCAAAAGCGGAGAAGACAAATCACAGCCATACAGGAAACAGTCCCAATGACTTTCTTCTGCCAGCACCAAGCACTTATCTTTTGGCAGCCCCCTTAGGGGGAAAGCTAGCACATTTTTCTCAAAATTGGCACATGATCACCCAGGACAAATGGGTCTTGAATATAGTGTCCCAGGGCTACAGGTTCCACTTTCACACCCTGCCAAGGGCAAAAGGCATGCCAGACCTGCCACACAATCAATGGGCAGAGGCACAAAAGCAAATTTCATCCCTCATGAACATGGGGGCCATTCAACAAGTACCACAGCAAGAGCAGGGACAAGGTTTTATTCAAGACTTTTCTTGGTACCCAGAAAGGACAAAGCCTGGAGACCAGTACTGGACCTGTCTATTCTAAATACATTTCTGGACGTTCCAAAATTCAAAATGTTGACTGCAGCAGCTTCTGCCCATGCTGGGCAAGAAGGCTTAGCTTGTAACTTTGGACCTAAAAGAGGCATACCTGCATGTCCCAATCAGGCAGTCTAGCAGAAGATACCCCAGATTCATAGCTGGCTCAATGCACTACCAATTCCCTGCACTGCCCTTTGGCTTATCTACTCCGCCCAGGGTCTTCACAAAATGCCTGGCACCAGTAATTGCATTTTGCAGACAAAGAGGAATTCAAATGTATCCTTACTTGGACGACTACCTTATTCAAGCAGAGAACAAGGACATTCTACTAAAGCATCTGGCGTTTGTAAAAAGATTACTAATTTGCCTAGGGTACACAGTAAACGAAAAGAAATCAAAACTAGTACCCTCTCAAGAGATAATATTCCTGGGTGCAAGCTTAAATACAACTGCCCAGATGGCTTATCTCATGCCAGATAAACAAAGGCAACTGACTTCTTACTTCAAAATGTTGGCAACAAAGACCCAGTTATCTGCAAGAAAAATTCTGCAGGCTTTGGGCTTCATGGCATCCTGCATTCTGCTAATTCCATATGCCAGACTGCATATGAGGAAACTACAATGGTATCTAAAAAGTGTTTGGACTCCACATTGCCACAGCCTGGAAACATTAATTACCCTCATTCCCTGCTTGCAACAGGAGTTTCGATGGTGGGCACAGGCCTGTCACTGCAACAAGGGACAGCCATTCAACTTACCCACAGCCAGGCATCCAATAACAACAGATGCATCAGTATATGCCTGGGGAGCCCACATGGCAGGAAAATGTATTCAGGGCACATGGCCCGCAAGCCAAATTCATCTTCATATCAATCAAAAAGAGATGCTAGCTGTTCAGAATGCCCTGACAGCTTTCAAGGATCTACTTCATCCAGGACACCTACTGATAAGGACGGACAATACTACAGTCATGTGGTACATAAGCAGGGAGGCACACATTCCTACTCCCTATGCAGACAAGCCATGACTTTCTGGGACACAGCATTGACTTATCAAGTCCACATGCAAGCACAATTCCTGCCAGGAAAGATAAATACTCTGGCAGATGAACTAAGCAGAAACCTCATGGATCCCCAAGAGTGGAAACTGGATCCACAAATCTTCAGCATGATAACAAGGAAATGGGGATGCCCAGACATGGATCTATTTGCCTCCCCTCTCAACTGCCAATTACAGAGATTCTGCACAAGGACATATCACAAGCAAGCATGGAATATGCCTTTCCTCCACTGCCTCTCCTCCCCATGGTACTCCTAAAAGTCAGACAAGAGAAACCAAAAAGGATACTGATTGCCCCAGACTGGCCACACCAGCACTGGTATCCAATCCTAAAGAACTTGTCTCAAGGTCCAGCCTGGACATTGCCTCAAATTCCTTACTTACTGACCCAACAAAACAATCAGATCCTGCACAGCCAACTCAGGACCTTAAATCTGGCAGCATGGTGGATAATGTAGCCATTCAGAACATTCCTCTCTCGAAAGCTGTGATGGATGTTATTTTGGAGGCCAGGAGGCCCAGTACCAGAAAATCTTATGAAGAAAAATGGAAGAGATTCTATGCTTGGAACCAGGCACAAGGAACTGACACATTTGTACCAAATATTCCTCAGATTTTGCAATACTTAACTGAGATGCTGGACAAAGGCCTATCCTTTTCATCAATAAAGATCCATGCCTCTGCCATTTCAGCCCATTACAATACGGAACCACCTATTTTTTTCTCACCCATTAATAAGGCAGTACCTCAGAGGGGCCAAAAACATAAGACCTCCAAGGAGAGCACCAGTACCTGCATGGGACCTCAATTATGTCTTGGAAAAACTCAGACTGCCTCCTTTTCAGCCAGCCACAACAGCTGATATAAAATTCTTATCCTGGAAAACAGCTCTGCTCCTAGCAATAACTTCTGCAAGACGAGTCTCGGAGTTACAGGCATTCATGGCCATGTAACCTTTTATCATTTTCCATCCAGACAGGGTCTCTCTGAGGACAAACCTTACATTTATGCCTAAGGTAGTGTCCAGTGTGGCCCTTAACCAAACCATTCACTTGCCTACCTTTTATCCAAACCCACAGAACAAGGGTGAGAGACTTATGCATTCTTTGGATATACACAGACAGCTACGCTTTTACTTGGACAGAACTAAAGCTTTCAGAAAAACTGAGCAACTTTTAGTGGCATATGCTGCAGGATCTCAAGGAAAGGCTATCTCAAAGCAGACTATTTCAAAATGGATAGGCCATTGCATTCGTTTCTGCTATTCCCAACATGACAAATCAGTGCTTAAGGGCATTAGGCCACATTCAACCAGAGCAGCAGCCACTTCAGCAGCCTTCCTCAGAAGAGTACCAACCAAGGACATATTAGAGGCTGCAACTAGTTCAGTGCACACTTTTACAAAGCACTACCACTTACCTCTTTACTCTAAATCCAGAGCAGGCTTTGTCACTGCAGTTCTGCAGGGCCTCATAGCCACTCCTAATTTTATTTAGACCCAGCCACCCAACCTCAGCTTTGGGATTCAACCCAAGAGTAATGACTGCAACAGTGAAACACGATGAACATAGTACAGTTGTGTACCTACCATAAATGTAGATGTTCGAGTGTATTCACTGTTGCAGTCCAGGTTACCCACCCACCATCCCCCTTTTTACTACTGGGACTTATCTGTACTTCTCTATTCTATACAACCTATGTGGTGTATTTGCTTGTAGATGAAGGTAATGTTTATATTAGTGCATGCAATTTTATTGGCATAATTTTTAGCCTACCCTTTTGGGGGCAAGCAAAACTGAAGAAAATGCCATTGGCTGCATCTTTTATACCCCTGGTGCACTGACGTTAGGGAAGAGGCGACAGCAACTGACACCAGACCAAGACTTTGGAATTCAGGCCGACTGCGGGTAGCCTGGCAGCAGGATAACCCAAGTGTAATGACTGCAACAGTGAATACACTTGAACATCTACATTTATGGTAGGTACACAACTGTACTTTATATTATGCGCCATAGACATTACTGAAGTACATCTTCCCCAAAGGTGTATTTCACAATTAATGACATCAGCAGGACTACCAAAGTAGGGCATTTGTAATGTACTGCGAGTGAGTAGCCTGTAATGCATTGCTCCATACACAGACACTGAGACACACACATCACATCCGGAACTGGCATGGATGGAGATGGAACACTACCACCGTTCTAAATCACACTACAGCAGTACGCAGTTACAGAACTCGCTGTGGCGATTACTGGGCTGTCAATTTCCCAGAGGTGTACTTCTAGGTGAGTGAAATTAGCAGCCTTGGCAAAGTAGAGTATTTGTTTTGTATGGAGTGTGAGTAGCCTAAAAAGCATTGCTCTCTACCCAGTCAGAGAGACACACACACACAGTTGCCAGGGCTGGGTTTTGAACACCTGCCTAACTAGTTTATCACACTACAGCAGTACGCAGTTACAGGACATGCTACGGTGATTACTGGGCTATCACGTTCCCAGAGGTGTACTTCTATGTGAGTGACATCAGCAGCCTTGGCAAAGTAGAGTATTTGTATTGTATGGAGTGTGAGTAGCCTAAAAAGCATTGCTCTCTACCCAGTCAGACACACACACACATGCACAAGCATTGCTCTCTACCCAGTCAGACACACACACACACACACACACACACACACACACACACACACACACACACACACACACACACACACACACACGCACACACACAGACTCAGACAGACTCACACACAAACACACACAGTTGCCAGGGCTGGGGTTCGAACACCTACCTAACTAGTTTATCACAGTGCAGCAGTACGCAGTTACAGGAAGCGCTACTGCGATTACTGGGCTGTCACGTTCTCAGAGGTGTACTTCTAGGTGAGTGACATCAGCAGCCTTGGCAAAGTTGAATATATGTATTGCACAGAGTGTGAGTAGCCTAACAAGCATTTCACTCTACACAGTCCGAGGCAGACAGGCACACACACACTCACACAATTGACAGGTCTGGGGTTAGTACAACTACCTAACTACTCTGTCACTACAGCAGTACGCAGTTATGGGAAGCGCCATGCATATTACTGAGCTATAGCTCTCCCAAAGGTGTAATTCACATTGGATGACCTCAGCAGGCTGGTCATACTACTGCTATGGGAAGGGCAGTGTGTGCATGGTCCATACCCCATTCATGTAGGGGTTGACATGCCACATGCGGCGTCATATGTCACAGGTGTGTGTATACAGCTACTAGATGGCTGCTTCCTTGTACAGTCTTGTTGCACAGCTGGCACGTACACCACATAGTCTGTCATGCTGACAGGTACTAGTGGCTAGTATCTGCAGTGGGTTACACATGCACCTCATGTGTTGGGGGCCCTTTGGCTGTGTGCCACTTGGGACAGGCCCGCATGGTTCCTTGTCACGGTCACCCTCTTCCACACATCTATGCCTGTGTACCTGTGGCTTATTATAGTGTGTTGTCCTTACATATTTGCCATTGACTGTTGCTACATTTCTGCATAGCGGGGGGGGGGGGACACCTGACTATTTCTACTGTTCTACACAGGAGTGGGGGGGCACACCTGACTGTTACTCTTATGTGTATGTTGGATGGGGGGGGGCACGCACCTGACACTTGTACACATTTGCTAGGACTGTACTGGCATGTCAGGTACTCCATTTCAGTTTGTAGTTGTACCTATCCTGCTGGCTAGGGCTTACCAGTATAGTACAGATCCTAGCTTTGTTTACCTACATATTAGTGTCTGACTTCCTAGCCTTCGCAACTTATTTCCGACTGCCTGGCCTGCTGCTGTCTGTCTGTGTAGGCCTGGGGGAGGGGTTAACCACAGGGCACATTTGGAGGCCATAGTACAGCACTTGTTTGTGTTTGTCTTCACCTGTCCTGCTGGCTGAGACTGTTGTTGGGTATGTGATCCTTCCTGACTGGTATGTGTGGCTCTTATGGACACCCCTGTTACTCAGGCCATTTCCTGCAGTGGAATTTGTTACCCTGTGTAGTACTAGCTACTGTGGTGACTCCAGTATGTGTTACAGATCTCATGCTGCCACTGTGGATGTCTACTCTCTGCTGCCTTGACATCCAGCCACCCAATTCCCTTGCATGTTCATATCCATACCATAGCTACAGGTAAAAACGCATTCTACTCCATTTGGCAATTGGTAGGTTGATTGACTTATCTTGAGGGTATGCTGGACTTGAGGATGGTGCTGGGGGGCTGCCTATGTCGGATGCACATAGTACACTTCCTATACATGGTTGGGTACAGGTAGTCATGTTTGGCATCCCTTTTACTGTCTGTGTGAGTCAGAGAGGGGCATCATTCCCTGGGGCCCTACTGCGTCATTGCATATGCTATGTGTTGCCTCTTTGCCAAGGCCAGGGCATACTGGGCATACCCCCTTCTGCCTACTGGAGCAGGCTCAGGTTGTTCCTCCTCGTCCAAGTCACTCTGTACTTGTACAGGCCTTGGCATTGGTGGGGGGCTGTGTGGCCCTGCCCCATGCTGTTCCTGCTGCAGCTGTTTCTGCAGGATCATATTGTGTAGCATAGCACATACCAGTACTATTTGGGTACATGTAGCTGGTGAATACTGCAGGGCTCTACCGCATGTGTCCAGATACCGGAACCGTGACCTGAGCATCCCAAACACATGCTCTATTATATGTCTGGCCTGTGCGTGTGCATCATTATGGCGTTGTTGTTCAGGTGTGTGTGCATTTCTGATGGGTGTCATCAGCCACAGCTCCAGTGAGTACCCAGCATCCCCCACTAGGTGACCGTAGGGGATGTCCACATCAGCAAATCTGTGGTACAGCTGCGTCAGTTGCTGTATGTGTGAATCGTCATAGCTTCCAGGGCAGCCAGCACACACATTCAGTATAATGCCCTGGGCATCACATACGACCTGGCAGTTGATGGAGGGGATGCCCCTGCGGTTAATGTAGGTCCTACCCTGCTCACTGTGGGTGCTTTGATGTGTATGTGTGTGCAGTCTGTAGCACCCACTACCCCAGGGTAATTAGCTATTTAGTGGAAGAGACGCATATTGCGGGTCAGCAACTCGTGTGTGAAGAAATGTACGTGCTCACTGGCATGTGCTGACATGGCATCCAGGAACTGGTGGAATACTCTGGATGTTGATGCCTGTGAGATGCCCATGTTATCCCCAGTTGTAGTTTGGGAGGTACCTATGTCTAGTATACCTAAGCCTACACATACCTTGGTATCCATTGGGATGGGTTCCCCTAGGCCAGTATGGTGTGTCAGGTGTGGCCTGCACAGCTCAACGATTTGCTGTAGGATGTCTCTGTCCACCCTATAGTGCTCCATTATCTTCAGCTCATGTAGCCCCTGGTAGGTTACCCTAGGTCTGTACACTCTTCTCTGTCTCCTCACTGTGAGTTCGGCAGCATTGACATCCTCACCACCCTCAGCCTCTTGCACATGTTCTATGTTGCCTTCTGCAGCCCTTCTCATTTTGTAGATTTGGTTTAAAAAGTTCCAGCTTGTATACACCGGTGGTGTAGAGAGTGGAAAAACCAGGGGAGTAGGTGTTTGCTTGGTTTATAGTGGCTGGGGTGGTCTGCTTCCTGTGTGATTAGCTGATTCTGATACATTTCATCTAGCAGCTCAGCTAGTTCTCCCTGATTACCTTCCTACTGCAGTTTTCCCTTCCCATTGCCTCCCTGTTTAGGCCCGTGTGCGCACCGCCCAAATGGAGTGCTCAGATGTGCACAGAGCTGCTTTTTTCTGGTTTAACTTCCTTTTTCTTCCTGTAAAACCCGGTGTGCGGTGCGCACACCCGCTTACACTTTGTAAAGAGTGCTAGGCAGGTTTAGACACACCCCTAGCTTAGCTGTGTTAAGCTAGGAGCAATCCCGAGCCACAGGTCTCCAGTCCACTTACAGTATGCCTGACACACACCCCCATGATGTCACCTATATCCTAGTCTTGCACCCAGCTATTTATACTCTTACACTCTTGGGTCCCGCCTCACACCCTGTGAAAATCTGGGATTCACTAACCTTTCCCTCATTTGCATAGGATTGCCTGCTAATGCATAGTTACATGTCCCACACTGATCCTCCCCCTTTAGCAAGCATTACTCACTGGCCAGGTTGTCTCCTGCCTACCATTGACTTGCATGGCAGAATACTGATTTTAGTTAGCATGCTTATTTTAGGTATATTTTATTATCCCCCCCCAATCCTGTTTGCGCGTCGCTGCCCTATGCTTAACCAGGCGAGCTCGGCGAAAAGAAAATTGAGTATTTTTTTTTTTTTTACAGTTTGCAATGCCAATGGCCTTCTACTTGGACATTGGCATGCTTCCTCAATGATATGCAGCCTTTATTTGGAGCTGTCATAGCTCTGTTTTGTATATTGCAGAACTGTACTCTGTTACTAACCGAGTACATTTCTGCACACTGCACTCATCTTGCACGGACAGCTGCCAGCTTCCTGGATCGCATATTACCCTCATTTGCATGGTTGTCACCTGCAAATGAGGGTAATTTGCATACAGGAGCTCTGTCCTTGCAGAATTAGCCTAAGAGCTCACGTGCACATCCCCTGAGCTCGTTCCTGAATCGCATGTCAGCCATATTGCCGAAAATAGCTCTTAAACTAATCCTGCGTGCTATAAAGGGCTTCATAAATTTGGAGGTCTTTTAACTTATTTTAACACAAACAAAAAGGATTAAAGTCAGCAGTTGAAGTCTTTTTTCATTCCAGTTCTTTACAGATGCCGTTGCAAGATTCCAGACATCTACCATTGGGTTAAGGGTCATCAGCTGGTTCATTGTAATGTGAGCAACTGCTACTTGCAGCTACATTACAGTTTACTTGTCAAACTTGGCTCGCAGACTTGAATCTAGCAAAAACAACACCCAAGGGTCTTCAGGCGGGAAAGTAGAGTACACAGAGCAAGAAAAAACAAAAGGAAATGCCCACGACTGCTCTGTAACATCTTAAAAAGACTCGTAGATGTATTGGTTTAATAACATTGTTCCAAAACCTATGGAACCAACAAAAAAGGGAGAAATCCAGACATAACATGACATTGCAGTACTAATCTAATAATTTGAAGCCAGATAAACAAATTACAGTGTCAAATAAGTGGACATTAACAACTGTCACATTTCTAAGACATTTCTCATGGAGACCAGATATAAGTAACGCATCCATTTTTTCCTCATCTTTTCATTTTCAATTATTACTACCCACATCTAAGCCATATGGCTCCCCAATACAGTATGAGGTCACAAAAAAAAGGATAAAGATCCAAAGAATAGAAAGAAAAAAAAACTGTACATTTTCCTATAGCTCCCTGTCTAATTACAGTTAAGAGGTTGTTAACCTCCTAGTATACCAAGATATTTAATTTAAGAAATCAAGGCTACTGTTATGATACATGCACCCTAGTAATTTATATAGGCACAAGTATATTACCCCCACCAGTTACCCACATGAAAGAGGTCTATATTTAGCAGATTAATATGCAAAGGTTATTTAAATTTTTTAAATAAAAAGTGAAAAAAGGTAGATGAAAGGAAGAAAAAATATAGTAAATATTTACCTTGTTAAATGCACACATGTATTGAGAAGAAACAAAAAGAAAGAAAAAAAGTCCATTCTATTTATCCTTCAGTTTTTTACGAGTGCCTTCTTTTACTGTCCATCCAATTTTTGTTGCATGTCTCTGTAGGCTTTGTGTTGACCAATCCATATCTTCAGACTCAGATATTACATTTTTCTTCTGAACAAAGTCTACAGCTTCTTGTAAGGAGCCAAAAATCTTCTCACCATCAGTCAGATATATTTTTATCCTGGCTGAGTTTTAATATTGGATTTTTAAGGGACTTTATTAAAGGGATGCAGTCTTTTCTTTTGGCAACAACAGAAGAAGTGTAATCATTGTCAGAACGAATGTTTTTGCCATTGATTTGTAACAGGAGGGTTGGACCAAGCAGATTTTAATACCAAGTCTTTATCCTGAGTTAACATAAATCTTACTATTATAGATCTCAGGGTAGATGAATTTCCAGCTGAAACTTGTTTTGACAAGTACTGGTGGGCTCTTTCAATTCCAAATGAAAGAGATTCAGGCAAGTTTAGCACTGTGGGTAGCCATTTAATCAGGAATTGAGTCATGTTTTTGCCTTCTTCTTTTTCTGGTATCCCTTAGATTCTTTCTCCTTGAAATACTCTCTAAATCTTCTACTTTCTCTAGACGTTTATTCTGCTTCAGAAGAAACTCATTCTGGTTTTCACACTCTGACACTCTGCCATCAATATTAGTCATTGCATTTAGTTCTCTGATGTCGACTGGGAGGGATCCGAAAGAATGGGAAAGCTGTTCCTTTGTTTCTGGATGTGTGTACTTGTTTACGTCCCAGCATCATTTGCTGTGGCCACAGCCAGTTCACTGTGCTTATTGTGATCAAATTCAGGTGTGATCAACACCCCAAATTCATTTTCTACCCCTTTATCATCAGTTATACCACTTATGGCTGCTGATTTTTACATCTGTCTGCAGTGAACTTTAACTGCCACTTTTTAGCCCATTTGATTGTCCTTTTTAGGTCCTGCCTTAGAATTAGGTGCAGCATCTTTGCTTCATCTACAGAGAAGATGATTCTGCATTTTCATCTGTGTTTTTTTTAATTTCTCCAAGACTTCTGGGTTTCTAATACCATCACTGGAATGGACCCCCATTCCTAAGTCAAAGTGTGATTAAAATTAAATAAGTTAGTATTATTTCAATCTTGGTTAGCCAAAAGTGCTCTTCACAGCACCCGCAATGTGCCCAGGATGGACTCCTGCAATTCATATGGAGTTGCGTGTATTGGTAACATATCTAAACCTATTGCTTCTACTACTATTGGAACTGTCTGGGTGTCCCTCCACATTGACATTGTTTCTGCCTGCAAATCCTGTTATTTTATGACTGTGTCTCTCTGTATATAAGACACTGTATTTACTGGGTGTAGCAGTTTCAGTGATTGATGTTGCATTTGTCTTCTTTTCATGTGCTACTATATCTGGTTTTCTCACATCTGTTTTTTTTTTAACTGTTAATGAGTGATCCCATGAGATATAGACTTCATTTTCTGTAATGCTTTGTGGCAGGTTTCCAATGCTTCTCAGCTACTTCAATATTGTAATGTTTCCACAATCCCCAGTGCAACAGTCTTGCCACATTATTATGCATTTCAGTACACAGGCCATCTGCCATTAGTGTAGCACACTCAGCAACAAGATGTGCAACTCTTTCCAAATCTCTTTTACAAAGCCTGCATTTGTTTTTCTCTGGAATGTTCACGGACTTTGCAAATGAATGTGTTGTTGTATCTTTCGGCTTTTCCCGGTTAGGGGTCGCCACAGCGGAACTCCGGTCCGCTAATGATTGGCAGTAGATTTTTACCTACCGACTTGCCAGGCCTGACGCACAACCTTCAACGAAGGTATGCCCATTCACGCATGTCTCCACACAGAAGACGCTTTAGCTGAGAATCGAACAGGACAACGTCTTACTATGAGGCGACAACGCTACTGCAGCACCACCACTGCAGTTGCAAATGAATGTGTATGTAGCCCATTATTCTGGGCCCCCAGTATTACTCGTTCATCTTTTGATTTAAATTTACCTCTCTGTAACCATTCCTGCTTTAAATCCTGATCAGCATGAGGTTTGTCCAAGAGTTTTCCGTACTTGCAACTATATGCATTTTCCACATTTCTTGTTTTCTAATCTGATTATTCTCCTTGTATTCTTTCTTTTGTTTTTTGGCACATTCAGTTGCTTCCTGATTTTTATCTGCTTCTGGTTTTTGCTTCTGCTAAACTAAGCAGGGAAGTCATCTTGCACTTTTTTCTCCTCATATTTTAAAACGTTTTATGTTTGGATCTTGTGAGCTCCATAAATATGTATGCAGTGCTACAATTGCAGATCTGTAGATGTAATCAGTTTCAAGGAAGCCCATACCTCCTTCAGAATGGGGAATATATAATCTTGGTATGAAGTGATTTCTATGAATCATTCAATAAGCTTGAAGCATTTTTCTTGTTTTCCTGTCCAGCTGATCCAATACATTTTTGGGGCCCGTCAGTCACCCCAAAACTGTCAGAACAGAAAGAGCAAACCGGTTTATAGCTTGAACTTTGTTCCTAGATGGCAGATCTGTTTGCAGTATGAATTTTAGTATTCTAAAATATTCTCTGCTAAGTTTTATTTGCATTTGTTCATGTTTTATTGTTAATCCTTCATCACTTCCCAAATATTTATACACTCCCTCTTGGTCAGGTTCTCTTATTTCACATTCCTGAGACTGATAGTTTCTTGGTGCTACAGCTTTCCTGCTTTAAAGATTTCTTTTGCATGTTTATCAAGACCAGATGACATTGTATCATCTGAGAAAGTTTTGAGTACTTGCAGTTGTTCTTTCAGTTCCTCATGTAATGAACTGTACAATTAAATCATTTTCAAAGGGAGGATGAGACATCTTAATACTTTGTTTTCTGGGAGACAAATTGTAGCCATGACCTAAGCAATTAAGTAGACAGCTTAATGGGTTAAGGTCAAGACAAAAGAACAGCATTGACAGAATCACCCACAAATATCCCCCTTTGAATTTTTGTCCCTGGAATAATAATTTGTCCTTTGTCATGGCTTAACTGCAAAGTGGTTTGCCACTGTTTCATGGTCACTGTAATGTAATCTATCGGTGTAAGGTGTATCTTATACATTTTTAAACACTCAAACACTCTTTTATCCATAAATGTGGGATACTGTCAAATGATTTTTTGTAGTCTAGCCATGCCATACTTAGATCTTCACCTTTTTACTGTTCTCCATTATGATTTTAACAACAAATGATCATTTGTACCTTATGACTTTTTTTTTAATTACTCTTTTTGTGTTTTACTGCCATGATTGTGTTCTGTTCTAAAAGACTATAAACTCTCTTGAAATCAGTTCCAGTATGTAGTTTAGTTTATGTATCGTCAGAAGGCAAGTTATTGATTTATAGTTTTTAGGATAGCTTGCAAGTTCTCTCTTAAAGAGGAATATTGTTTTTCCTGTTAACCCGGTTGACATCTGTTTGGGATGTATACATAAATAGTTCTTACTTATAGCTAAATATTTATGTAAAGATGTTAATACTTTTAGCCAGAAGTTGGGTAAAGCATCTGAGCCTGGGGTTTTCCAAATAGGAAATTCTTAACTTTGTTTCAATCTCTCTGGCTGTTACTTCATCCCATTTTGTATCCTATACATTTAAACTTCTTATTCTTTCTTTAACTTCTTCTATCCATTCAGCATCTTTAAGTTCACAAGATCTATCTCCAAAATGCATCTATTTCTTCCTTTTTTGGTGGTGTTTCAATTCCTTTTACATTGTTTCCCAATTTTCTATAAAACTGTTTTTGGTCATTAATAAATTGCTTATTCTGTACTTTTCCTTTATATTCATCTGAGTATCTTTTAAGTTTTTCTGCCAGTGCTGATATTTTTAATTTATTATTTGCAATAGTGCACAATAGATCCTGATCTGTTCTGATATTGCTTTTATCACATCTAACTTTCCTGAGTATTTTTGTTCTGTTCCCTCTTCTACACTCTTCTAACAGTGACACTTCTTGTCTTAATTACATTATAGTTTTCTCTGTTCAATACTTCCATGATGGCATTTGACATCTCCCCTTCCTTTCCCTTACTGCTCTGTGTTTTTGTGGTAAGACTTTATTGGTTATTAATTTAGCTGCACAGTAGTAATATCCTATTTATTTCTGTTATATCACATGAATTTCTATGAACAGTTCTAATTACTGTGTTCATTTGTTTTATCAAACTTCTATCTTTTTGGGATTTATTGACTTTCTGTAGTCTTTCTTTCATTGATCTTAATATGTCTGTCCATCTCAATCAAGCAGCTATTCTCTTAGATTAGTTTCTTCTAAACTGTGGGCGCATTCTTTGTTCTCAATTTTCTGCTGGCATTCTACAGAAAGTTCCAGAGCATCTTCTGTGCCACACTCTCTTCACTTTCATCCTGTGTCATCTGTTGCTCTTTCATATGGGACTTCACTGGACTATTCCATGACACTGACTGTGTCAGAGTTGCCACAGTTTACTGCTTCTTCCCTTGCTGTGCAACTCCAGCTGGACTTTTATACTGGTTTATGTGGAAGACTCCAAAAGTATCTTCATATTGCAACTGATCAGGTGTTTCCTGCTCCACTGGTTTCTCCTTAATGTGGGGATCCGTTGCTCTGTCCTGCTGTGGTGTTATCAATGTTAGATTTTCTACACCAAATCCTTCACTTTGCAGGTAATCCGTAACCTCAGTTTCTATTTCTTTAACTTCTCCATTACTAATCCTCTCTTCTGCTTTTCCTCTTGTTCTCATGTTGTTTTGTATTGTAAAGTTTTCTGTATCCAGATGCCTTTGCCTGTATTTCTTGTCAAATATCTTCAGTGCTGCTCTTTTTGTATTGATTAGCTTTGCTTTCTCTTTTGCATAAATATTGCACCATGTTAAATCTCTTTTTCTTTCCCGTGTCCATATTTTTTGTTCAACTGTCTCCTTGCCTTATTTTTCTCCTTCCTTGGGGGACTCATTCCACCATGCTGTGGTATAACACACTTCGCAGGTATTCTGTAACATCAGCTTCTATTTTTTAACTTCTACTTTATTAATCTTCTATTCTACATTCCCTGTTTGTGGTCTCATTTTTGGTAAAATGTTCCATATTTGGATGCCTTTGCCTATATTTTTCTTTGACTATCTTTGGGGTTGCCCTTTTTTGTATTATTTGGCTTTCTCCTTTGCATGAATATTGTACCATATCAGATATCTCTTTCCCATGTCCATATTTCTTTTTTATACCTTTCAAAAATCTTTAGATTTTTTTTTCTTTATATTTTCAGACTTCCTCAGTCACTTCTCTTTCCAAACAGCCTAAGGTTTCTTGGTCTAGATAAAGTTTTTCATAAATTTGTTGTATTAACCAACACAAATTTGTATTTGAAGCTTCTAACAGTTTTTTCTTGTGCAAGTATTTTTCTTTACTCTAATTTCTCTGTTATTCTGTTTGCATATCCTCTGCCTGGAAATTCTGGGCTTCTTGCATAATTAATAATAATAATAATAATAATAATAATAGTACATAATTTCTTTTTTATCCTCAGTAGACCACTCTGTTGTCTTTATGGCTGTTTTTTGGCCTAGTTTGTGTGATTTTGGGGACTGCTACTTCTACAACAGGGGAGCCATCCAGTGTGCCCAAGATCATTATATGAAAGATTACTGGATGCAGGGCCAACCCCATGTGATATTCCACTTGTCACTTCCCGTGTTCTTGACAATGTACCTGTCATCACAAGCCACACAAGTCATTTCCTTAGTCTTTGCCGTTTCCACGGCTTTTTCAGGGTTTTGTAGCAGTAGTGTCTCAGTCATAACCCTGGGTAAGGTCCAGATGGAACAGGAACGCAACCAGCCTTTCACCAGGGTTTTCTTGTAGACTTTTCTTGCACTGGTAGGTTAGCCCACCTGTGATGCTGCAGATTCCTTCTATTTTCTCAGCATGGCTCCCTTGTACATGAACATTACTGTTATCTTCTATTCCTTGGGCCCTTCTGCACTGGTAAATAATCTGTCAGATTTCTCCATTAAGGGATGTCAGCACACTAGCATGATTGGAAATCCTTGGGAAGTGGCCCCGTAATCAGTGTGCTCTATTTTCTATTAGTATAAAGTTCCATTTTCCTTTTTCCTGTCCTGTTTGTATGTTCACTGCATTCCCCACTCCATCGCAACAGCATCCTACCCTGCTTTGCCTTCCTACAGACTGAGACAAAGTATTCAGTATTTCTGCATTTTCAGTGTCTTTATGACCTCCTGAAACAAAGATGTAATGCAAAGCATTCAGAATTCACTCTATCCACAAATGAATGTAGATTAGATAAGGTGAGTGGTCTGTACTTTACAGTCTTCCACATCCAGCTATGAACTTGGCTTGGCCTCAAATCTTGCAGGCCAGCTATGAACTCCACTTGGTCATAGAGAATGAAAGCAGTAGTAGAGTATTTAATAGGAGAAAACTGAAAAGAAAAAAACTTGAATGAAACATTCAAAAAATGAGATCACCTTAGCTGAAGGTATAACAAATCTCTGTACAAAATTATTTCTGCTCACTTCACAATACAGAAAAAAAGTATTGGAATGCTCTAGAGTCAGGAGTGGCATCCAGTATATATAGGTTCACAGGGAAGTGCTAGGTTAATTGCCTTCGCAGGCCCTTTTAACCCTGACCAGTTTACCATTTTGTGCTCAAATTAACATCTCCCATTTGGTTAGAGATTGGCCTTACCCATCCCATGGTCCATAATTATGCAGTACCTAAAGTGAGAATAATTGCTCATTGATATAATGTTGCCAATAGTTAACATTATAAGAACTCAAGGTCCAGGAGACTAGACAATGTACCTGGCGACTTCCTATATAGAGCCAAGGAAGATGTTAGTAAACATTATATGTCATTTTAAACAGAGCTCCATAGGTCATGCCTTAATATGCCCGCTAGAGACTGACTGTACTAATATCAATTTCAGAATGTGGAAATGGGCACTTTGACCTGTGGCATAGAGGGATGAAGCCCTGAGACATAGCTGACCTGTGTTCATTTAGCTGCACAGGTGTTAGGCCAGATAGGAGTGAGTGGCAGACCCCAGCTCACCCCTTCTGGGAGATGCAATGGTTTGGTTTGCTGCATTGGCAGCATCTACTAGTGGATGTGTCCTCAACCACAGAAGGAGCGTAGCAGGCCTGTGTTGCAGTGATAATCTGCTACTTCACCCAATAGGGGTGTGTGCGGTAGCACAACATTCTTATTGCTGTGTAGCAGCAGCTGTGGAGCCTACAAGCTGCAGAAGGCATGGGAGTTAAAAATGTCTGCTGGATTCAGACTGGTCCATGCCCTACTTACCTGACTCTCGTCCTCCATGAGAAGTGGGCTTATAAGACTCTGGATGATGAATGTATGCCATGGAGTATTCTTGCCCACAGGAGGAACAGATTGACCAATGGAGTATAGATGGGGTAGCCATTGTCAAATCTCAGACTAAAGAGCTGGCAAGGGGGGAGGGATAAAGGAGGGTATTATTAGATCCAAACATTTTCAGCCCTGTTAAACCTGACCATTCCGTAAGTGTAATATCCAAACTTATCTAAAATGACTTGTGAAAGCTCTTGCCTTTTGAATCTAGCATTCTCTGAAAAGTAAACAGCATCAGTAGACGAAAGGCTGCCAGTATGTGCTGCTTATCTTGGTCTTGCAAGAGTCTTTTAACATTATTCTGCAAAGGAGAATATTTTTCAGACTAAAAGCATTAAATGTCCATTCATATGTGGTTCAGTGGTCTGAACACTGGTTAATCAACAAGATACAACAAGCCAGGTATGGGTGTGTTGGGGGTATTACCAGTAGTAGCCCACAGACCTGTATAATGAGTGGGAAATGGACTATAGTTAACTAGATTTGCTGATTGTATGCTGGGTAGCATAATTACACCTGTAAAATTTGTCAAAAATTATCTTAGATATTCTACAAAAAGTGCACACATGGCACAGTAGTCTTGACCGCACCTTTAATGTCAGTAAATGTTGCATCATCAGACTAGGGAGGAAAACACATAAATTAAAATTACAAAGTAAGTGGTTAAATTATAACATGATCAGATGAGCACCATTTGTCATCTGCTATCTCAGACACACATGTTAACTTGTACTACCAGGTGATTTTATGACAACAGGACACGCCCTCAGTGATCCCACCAAACCTAACACCTAAAACGTAACATATTAATAAAAACGTAGTACAGCTCCATGTGAATTATTCTTTTTTTCCCCCCTTCCCTCACCATTTGACTACTTTCCTTTTGCAAGGTCACCAAGACCACTGGTATTGAGAGTCCAGAACCGAAGCACCAGAGCAACCTATCCTAAGTTCAGAAACACTTGTATCTTTGTTTCCAGTTTAACAGCAAGCCTGGATATCTGGAAAACTGAATTTATTATAACTGGCTTTCTTTTCAGGTTGCATGCTTAATTATAAAGCATGATTTTTGTCTGTCAGTAATCTTTTTTTTCTAGTAATTAGGGGCCCCTAAGAAGGGTGGGACCCATGGCCAGTTTGTCCTAATGATGGCCTTGTGTACTTAGATTTTATTTAGCTCAAAGTATTAAACTAGTGCTTAAATGCTTGCGTATCTTTGAAGTGATGGCATGTCATCAGATAATCTTGAATGCATATTTCTCATTTTTTAACACGTGTGAATAATGCTAAAAAAAGTATTTTGCTCAGTGTTTCAGTTATGTATAGCATTTATTTATTTGTAAATAAAAAATGGTGGTCGTAAGTCACCATATCCTAACAAATGTGATTAATTAAAATGAGTTGAGTACTGTCAGAATGAAAGTCATCGCATAGTTGTCTACACAGCTTGTGATGTTTAGTATGCATATACCCCTTGCCTTTGTAATTGCCATATATACCAGCAAAAGAATGTCGTGTTTTTAAACACACACGAATAACTTCTAAATTAAAAACAGAGCAACGTACTACAAAATAGAGCTATTTAACCACACAGCAGCCTACAAAAGACATAGTATTTTATTTACAATCACCTTTTAGATGTTTAAAGAAATCGGCAAGTTGTTTTTAAACCATATTTTATTCTCAGCAGTAGTGCTTTAGCGGTTTCATCTAGAAAGTGTTACATAGCGTCATAGACTCCATTGCATATTCTATCTGAAATGTTTTGATTCATTGTATTTGATTGTTAGTTACTGTATTCATGCTCTTTTTGCTACAACGGAGTTGATTTCACATTAAGAAGGACTAGTTGTGAACATTAATAGCATTTTTAGGTAGCCTGATCTCATTCTGAGCTTGAGAATCACTCTAGCCAGCTTTAATTATAATTTGGTGATTGGCCAGGTATCCACTTTGATTGTTTATTCAGCTTCTTTGCCTTTATAAAGTTGTTTGTGTGATGCTGCCCATCAGTCAGTAAAGTTTGATAGTGCCCATATAAACACAGGAACTTCAGGTTGAAGCTTTTGCTGTTTAAAAAAAAACTTCCTCAGAAGCCTCCCCAGTACATAGTTGCACACAGAGCAACTAGCTTATGCGTTGAGGATCACCACTAGTTTAGTCTTAAAGTTTTGTAGTCTACAGCTGGCTAGTTAGGATGCTGTAAGAGTATAAACGTGATGAAGCTCTTGGACTGTGTCCCAGACCAGTATGAGCATAGCACTGATCAGCATTCTGCCTTCCTAAGGATGATGCCACAATATGAACACAAGATAATTAGCTTTAATTGGCTTGTTTTTTGTTGTCATTCAAAGAGGGTGCAGTGTTTGTCTGCCTGGGAAGATAGGTTGACAGACCACACTGCCTTGCCAGAAATAGTCTGCACTTATCCCGCCCTAGGCTTATGAATATTGGTTGAAACCTTGTCTGCCTCCATTGTGCCTTTTTTAGGCATTGCCAACCTGATAAATCTTCTGACTTAGCTAAAACTACCTAAGATAATCTAGACTCCTGGGCTAAGTAATAACACCTTTAAACAAGACATTGTACTCACTTCAAGTTCTCATCACCCTGGAGAATATAGTTTTGTGTGCAGTTAGAGACATGGTTTAAAGCTCCAGAAAGCACCCTGGCTTTCCAGGGCTTTAATGCCTTCCACAATTTAGACCATCTACTACATAGGAGTGGACAAAAGGTAAAGGAGTCTCAATGTACATCAAACACACCTCAAGACTAGTTAAACAGTATGACATGTTTACATCAAACACAAACACACCTCAAGACTAGTTAAACAGTATGACATGTTTGAGCTTCTGTGTGTCCAGCTTACCATGAGTAAAGTCACATACCATATCCTGGCAAGCTATAGATTCCTTTCTATGACCCATGAAGCGTATATCATATAAGCTTACTATAGACTCTCCCCATTCAACCCACTACTGTATTCATGGGCGACTTTAACTACCCCAATATAATCTGGGAATTGTACACAACCTCAAACATGTAGACTGGACTTTATCAGCACAAGCATCCTGGACCAACTGGATTCCTACACCCACTACAGGTGCTAGCATACTTACCTTGGTCCTCACAAGCATTGGGGGGGGGACTTTACACCCCCCCCCCTCCAGTGTAATATTCTCAAGCTCCCCAAACCTGAAAACACTGTTGCTTTTGAATAATTTTTCACAGAAACCCTGTGTAATCATGTAAATACTGTAGCTGTTTTGAGCGAGCTATACCTACCTAAATGAACGCAGGACAGCCTCAAATAACAAGCCCCCCTGGTGGAACCCTTACATCGATATGTTGTATACCAAAAGGAAGAAAATAAGGATCAAAAGTAGGAAGGGCAGTGCCAAACAAGGTAACACCTCCTTTGTCAGTGCTAAACAAGCAACTCCAGAGACTAGTCAAGTCTACCACAGACAAGTTTGAGGCCTGGTAAAGGACTGTCACAAGGCTTTCTTCAGTTATGTCCCCAACCGCAAAGGCAGCACACGGCAATGTGCCATACTAAATGTGAATGTAGCCACTTTTACTGAGCCAGAGGCCATAGGAAATCTACTGGCAACAAATTTGGCTTTGATTTTACCTCCCTCATTCCCCTATTCACCCCTTGGGTAATACCTTCAACCATAACTCCCTCGACTGTCATTAGGGAGAAGGTCCTCAATACACTCTTTGAAGCCTGGAACACTGCACAGATGGGCCACAGTTAATATCTGAGAATGCTTCTTAAATAGCATGAAACATTACCTGTCAGGCCCACTAGAATCGCTATTCAACTGTAGCCTCTAGACGGGCTTTGTGCCAGGCGAATGGAGAACTGCAACTGTTATTCCTCTACATAAGAGGGGGGCATCTGTGGTCCTGAGTAACTACAGACCCATAAGTCTGACTACTCTTATATGTAAAGTAATGGAAAGAATTATCATGGAAATAAGCAATGACATAGGAAACCTACAGACATTGGAACCAAACCAGTTTGGTTCCATAAAGGGCAGGTCATGCCAACTAAAAGTGGTGGACTAGTTCAAGGATGTCACTAAAGCTATGGAAACAAAACAGCACATGCTGCCTACTTTGACCTGTCCAAAGCGTTCAACACAATACCTCATTCAGGCATTGTAGGTTAACTCATTAAATTAGTCATAAACCCATATGGTACTGAATGGATAGCTAGGTGCGTCACAGAAACCGAGAAGTTATTATAGGAAAGGCTACTATACAAAGAGGCTAGTCACTAGTGGAGTCCCTCAGAGCTCAGTGCTGAGGCATCACCTTTTTGGCATCTACTTCTCTGAAGTCAAGGGCCTCTGACTGAACAAGTTTACAGATGACTTGAACAAGTTTACAGATGACTTCAAACCAGGAACAGTCATTGAATCTCCCAAAGGCACAGATACCATTCAAAAGGGCCTAGCACAGGCAAGTATCAACAAAAATCGTAATAAGTACTACTTTTCTTCTGCTCTTTTCATAGACCTCTCAAAAGCATTTGATATGGTGAACCATCCCATACTTATCAACATTCTAAAAGCCCATTCACTTGACAAACAAGCATTACAATGGTTTATATCCTATCTACAAGATAGACAGCAAGCAGTTCTCTGGAATCATAATATTTCTTCATCCCTCTCTGTAAACATTGGAGTACCACAGGGCTCTATTCTAGGACCACTTCTATTTTCTCTGTTTATCAATGATCTACATACTAGTGTTTCTCAAGCCACCTGTATACAATATGCAGATGACTCCACGTTAATTTGTTCAGCCAAGTCCATAACCTCTCTCCAGTGCCTCACCCAAACAGTATTTAACAGTGTTGAGAACTGGTTCACGAAACACTGCCTTCTTCTCAACCCCAAGAAAACAAAATTATTGGTCTCTTCTCCTACTCACAAGTCACCTCAACTGCACTTCACATTAACCTTTAACGATACTACAACCCGCCTGCTGGGTGTTACAATTGACAACCTTAGCTACAAGACAACCTTAGCTACAATGACCATATTAATTCCACTATAAAGACTGTTAACAAAAAACTAGGGACCTTATTCAGAATAAAATCCTTCCTTACCCCTGCAGCCAAAATTACTATAGCCCAAACCCATCTAATCTCTACCCTGTTCTATGCTTCTGCTGTATATACTAATCTTTCTAAAACCAGCCTTTCCAAACTCTCCACCAGCTATAATAACATAGCCAGATTTGCTACTGGTACCCCATATAGAACTCATCATTGCCACAACCTCAAACCAACTAATTTTTCAACAACTTGTTATCTCCCATAAGATACTCTACTACCCCAAGCATACCCCTATACTCACTAATCTCATCTCCCCGTACAAAAGCCTTGCAACCCTACGTTCAGCAAATAAACTTCAAATCTCTTCCATTAAATCCAACAACAAAGCTGGGGACTCACTCTTCACAAACACCATAGGAAAGAGCTGGAACCATCTTCCTTCTGAACTTTCCAACCTTACTTCTACTCTGCTTTATAAGAAGCATCTTAAAGAATATCTTAAATGCCACTGGCTTTGCCCCTGCTCTAACCCTGACTGATATCTCTTGTCCCTGCTCTAACCCTGACTGATATCTCTAGCCCCTGCTCTAACCCTGACTGATATCTCTTGCCCCTGCTCTAACCCTGACTGATATCTCTTGCCCCTGCTCTAACCCTGACTGATATCTCTTGCCCCTGCTCTAACCCTGACTGATATCTCTTGCCCCTGCTCTAACCCTGACTGATATCTCTTGCCCCTGCTCTAACCCTGACTGATATCTCTTGCCCCTGCTCTAACCCTGACTGATATCTCTTGCCCATCCTGCTCTTTCTCAAAAAAAAAAAAAAATTTTTTTTTTTGTTTCTAGTCATGGTATTTTATTCTAGCCTAAATGTTTCTAAATAACCTTGCTTAACCCTATCTTTTAATGTAAACATTGTACCAATTTAATTTTAATTTTACTGCATTGTTGTCATTATTGCTGCTTGGAGCTTTTCTTCCCGGGCCTCTACTGAAAATGGACATGTATCCAGTTAGACTAGCCCGGTCAACAAATGTAAAATAAAGTAACTGCTGCCAGAGTCATAGTCTAAAACTGAATTCAAAGAAATAAATTATAGTATCCTTTGGAAACACTTCCACCCCAGAAAATTGTCACATTGATAATACATCCCTAAGAGTAGAGTCAGTGGTCAGGGATATGGGAATGCATGTAGACAGCAACCGGGCCTATATGACCATCAAGTGTCTGTGGTGGTGAGAAAATACTTTTACACTGCACACCTTGTAAGCAAGGATATTTCATCTAGGTCCAAGGGTGTCATTGTTCACTGTACTTTGCCCTCAGTAGATCAGTCTTTGAGTACACTGCACGCTTTGGTATGTATCTTACAAGGTGTGTGCAACAACTGGAGTGGCCACACACGTTCCTCACAAAAGGAATACAGTATGTAAACATGTCCTAGGCAGATTACCTCAAAGTCCTATCTCTGTACTCAGTCTTCTGTAGACAGCTGGGAGATTATCTATGCCTTGCCTGCAAAACATCATCTGATCCTGCTCTGATGCATCTGTTGCACAACCACATTACAAACAGTATCAAAAATTAACCAGTGTAGGAGTTTTAAACCTCATCTGCAGAATAAATGGGGTATGTTGGAGGTACAGGTGTTTCTTAAGAGACTACCCCTCCTCTGCAACAGGCTTCTTATCCATGTAAAGCAAAGCACTTCCTTCACTAAATTCAAATGTGACTTGGACCTGTGGACGGGGACTTGGAAATTTAGCCCAGTTGGCATGTAAGCTTCTTATAGATAGAGGCAGCTTGTAAATGCTTGACTGCCAATTGTCCAAGCCTGTATCCTCCCTGGGTTGTCAAATCATGTCTGATGCATTTGGGAAAGCATGCCAGAGCTTAAAAAAGGTCCCTAGGACCATTAGCCTAGTAATCATGTTTGAACCTATAATGCAGTTTGATCTTGGAAACTCAGTCATGGCACTAGTCATCAAATATTTACAAGCTGTGAAATGAGCTCATTAAAAACACCTCTAGTATTTTTATGTGTCTCATTACCCATTACAAAACATGTTTGTGTGCATTTTATATTTTTATTTCATGGAATGAACCAACTCCCTAGCAGTCTGTGCCATGATTATACATAGATGAATTATATATATTTTAGAAGACTATTTTAAGTCTTAAGTCTTCTGAATCTATGAAAATGATTTTGGATAGTCATAGTGTGGGCAGCTCTACATATTTTGCTTGCCTCTTTTTATGTTTCCAAATATTTAGGATTTTTATACTATAACAGGAAATAACCTAATCCTTATGTCAAGTCATTCTCTACACCCACAATATGCCTCCTTCAGTAGTTCATATGGTCACATATTTAAGTTTGCTTGGACATTCTCCATTTATTGGCCTAATTGCTTCAACTACTGCTACACTTTGTTCCACACTGTTTTTATGTTCTGCTTATGTGCCTGTCAGTGTAAAGGACAGTGTAATCAGTAAATATATTTTTTTCATTAGTTAGTGCTGATCTTGTCTTTTTATCTTCCACTGCAGTATCTGGTTTTCTTGTTTTTAGTTATTTTTTTTGGTTCATATTTTCAGTGGTTTGTCTATTGTAATGTTTGTTTAGACTTCTGGATTTATACACAGGTCAATAAATTGTACTGGATTTTTGGTCTTATTTGTGCCGCTCCTCTTATGTGTGAGGTCCCTGCGTAAGGGATGAACTGACACAGACCCTGGCAATTGTAGACCCATAATGATGTGGATATTCTACAAAAGAGCCTTACAGAAGCAGATGCTTGGTACCAGAGCCATGGGCTCAAGCTTAATGCCAAGAAATGTATAGTTATCCCCTTTGGGAAAAAACATGTACCCATGAATTAACACATAGATGGCAGTACACTAAACACCAAAAGTATGATGAGAGACTTAGGGACACAGGTGGACAGTGGTCTCACCTTCGATAACCACATCGCCACAACATTCAAGAAATCGTTCTCTGTGGCACACCTCATCACTAAGGGCTTTTCATCCAGAAAAAAGGAGGTCATTGTCCCACTGTACTCATCCCTCATTAGATCCATTATAGAGTACAAAGCCCCATTTAGTATGTACCTCACAAGACATCTGCAACAGCTGGAAAGGCCGCAGAAATACCTCACTAAAAGAATCACAGGCCTAAAGCAGATGCCATATGCTGACCGTTTAAAAAAACTCCAGTTATACTCTGTGGCATATTGTCTACTCAGAGGTGATCTCTGCTTAACATACAAGGTCATGTCAAACCCTGAGCTGTTGGACATGCTCCACTTAAACAAATCCAAATCCTTCAGAGCCACATGCTCCAGGGATCTAAACCTTGTTATCACAATGAACAAAACATGCTGGAGGGATAGGTTCCTGACCCAGAGACTCCCCATACTCTGGAATAGACTGCCCATACATGTCAAGCAGAGCGCCTCCTTGGCCTTCTTCAAAAGGAACCTTGACGATTGGATGGGTGATAGGAAATTCACCTCAGGGATCACGTCAGTCACCCTGCTAGACAGGGGTCTAGGGTAGTAAATATTGTGGGAAGAAATATCCAGGGAATTGTTATGGCTAGGCTTGTGTAGGCCCTAGGGTCGATAGCCTAGTACCAACCTTTGAAGCTATAAGTCTGACTAGACTGCTATGGAAAGCCAAGGAAATACTTAAGGAACTAATCAGTAAGCACAAAGGGAACCTCCAAAACACTGGATCCATCTCAGCTTGTATTCATCAAGGGCAGGTCATGCTTACTCAACTTAGTGGACCTTAAAAAAAAATAAAATCATCAAAGTAATGGATGAATATTAGTGGAACACACCACATACACCAGCCTGTCCAAAACCTTGACACAATCTTCCATTCAGGCATAGTATAAAAGCTAAATAAACTCGGAATAAACCTATATGTCACTCTATAGATTTCCAGGTGGCTCAGACAGGACACAGGAGATCAAAATAGGGGAAGTTCTCTCCACAGAGACCAGTCACCAGTGGAGTCTTCCAAGTACTGGAACCTCTCCTGTTTGGCATGTACTTTTCTAAGTAAAAGCCAATACCAAATGACTCTGTCTGACTAAGTCTGCAGATTATTGCAGGTTAAGAGCAGTCATTGAATCCCAAAATGACTTGACTGTCCTGCAGGAAGTTTTGTCCCAAACAAATAACTGGTGCCAAAATCATGTACTAAAACTAAATGCTAAAATATGCATTATCTTACCCATTGGGAAGTTATCTACCCCAGGGAACTTCCACATTTGGCAGTATGCCCCTAAGTGTTGACTCCGTTCTTTCGGATTTGGAAACTTATGTGGTCAGAGACCTAACTTTCGACCAACATATGTCCACTGTTGTAAGATTGTGCAACTTATAAACAAAGGGATTGTATCTAGATTTAAGGATGTCATTGTCCCCCTTTACTCAGCCCTCATTAGGCCAGTCATTGAATATAATGCTGTCTTTGGCATATATCTGTCCAGACACATTCAACAGTTGGAATGCCCACAGAGATACTTTACCAGAAGGATGCAAAGCCTTACCAATATGTCCTACATGGACCAATTCAGTGCCCTATCACTGTATCCTACAGACTGCTAAGAGGTGACCTATGTCTGACTTACAAGGGATCCTCTGACCCATTATTGGTGGATTTACTGCACTTCAGCAAGACAAATGGCGGCAGAAATGCTCAGACTAGGGATCTAAACCTCTTCTGCAACATCAGCAGAATGGTTTGGAGGGGCAGACCTATCTCACAGAGGATACCAGTGCTCCAAAATAGACCCCCATAGCCACTTTAAACAAAGCTTATCCCTGTCCACATCCAAATGCAACTTGGGTCTATAGATGGGTAATAAAACATTTATAGGTTCATAGGTAGGTACTAGGCTATCTGCCCAAGGGCATTTATAAGCCTAGCCAGAGTGTGTTGGCTTTCGCCGCCCCATTGATTAATTAATTGATCCTCTGTCAAGCAGAGCCAATGAAGTAATCCCAGGGGTGTATTTTCTGTTACCCATCCACTCATCAAGGTTTCCCTTGAAGAGTGTTAGTGAGGGGCTCTGCCTGCTGTAATTTGGAATTTTGTTCCAAAGCATGGGAAGCCTCTGTGACAGGCATCTATCCCTCCAACATGTTCTATTTATTGTTGTGGTGAGGTTTAGCTCACTAGAGTGTGTGGCTCAGAGTGACTTGGATTTCTTTAGGTGGAGCATGTCCATCAATTCTGAGTTGGACATGGCTTTGTAAGTCAGGCAGAGATCACCTCTGAGTAAGCGATATGCCACTGAGTACAGCCAGAGCTTTTTCAGTCTGGCTGCATAGGACATATGTTTGAGACCAGTAATCCTCTTGGTGAGGTACTTTTGTGGTCTTTCCAGCTGTTGGAAATGTCTTGTGAGGTACATCCCAAATGGGGCATTGTACTCTGTGATGGGTCTAATGAGTGATGAGTAGAGGGCCACTATAACCTCTTTATTTCTAGATGCAAACCCTTTAGTAATTAGATGGGCCACATAGAAAGATTTCCCAACTACTTTGGCAATGTGATTGTCAAAGGAGAGATTACTATCTACCTGGGTCCCCAGATCTCTTATTACCTCTTCTGTATTAAGGGGGTTGCCACCTATGTGGTAATTCATGGGTGTTTTGTTTTTCCCAAACGGGATGACTATGCATTTTTTGTCATATAGCTTGAGGCCATGACTTTGACACCAGGTGTCCATCTCAGTAAGGCCCTTTTGGAGGATGTCTGTGTCAGCCGGAGAGTCAATTATTGCTCCTAGTTTGCAGTCATCGGCGAACTTGGTTAGATATAGTCCTCCTGTGTTTGCCTGTACTTCTGAGAAGTATATGCCGAACAGTAGGGGTACCAGGACCAAGCCTTGCGGGACACCACTTGTAACTGGTTTAGAGTCGGACCTGGAGCCCGCTATTCTTACCGTGTGAGTTCTGTCTGTAAGCCAGTTGGCAACCCATTTCGTGACATAGGGGTTTATGTTCAGGCTGGTGAGTTTTTCTGTAATACCCGAGTGGGGAATGGTGTTGAAAGCCTTGGCGAGGTCAAGGTAGGCTGCGTGAACCACCTTTCCCTCGTCTATGGCCTTGGTGACTGTCTCGAAGAAGTCAACCAGGTTTAGTAGGCATGATCTGCCCTTAACAAAGCCGAATTGGGTCGGGTCAAGTGTTCGGAGGTTCCTAATGTCTTTGCTAATGAGTTCTATGATGATGCGCTCCATAACCTTGCAGAACAGGCTAGTCAGGCTTATGGGGCAATAGTTTCCGGGGTCAGTTGTGGCCCCTCCTTTGTGGAGAGGAATAACCGTTGTTGTGCACCATTCTATGGGCACATAGCCTGTGGAGAGGCTGAGGTTGAACAGCATGTTTAGGTGGGGGGTTAGTTCGTGCAAGATGCAGCCTGGAACACCATCTGGTCCCATTGACGCTGTGTTTTTGGCTTTTGAAAGGGCTATTTTCACCTGTGCATCTGTGATTTTTGGGACACTGCACTTTTCTGGTATTGTTGTGGGCCCTTTTTAGAGGTGACAGGGGGGTGAAGTTTGCACTGAATCTATCTGCCAGGATGTTGGCAATATCAATAGGTTCAGTATATTTTGTGCTATTTTGCACTAGTTCAGTGCATATCTGCGAGTTGCCACTTAGATTCTTAACGTAGCTAAAGAAGGCTTTGTGGTTATCTTTTGAATCCTTGGCTATTTTTCTTTCCAAGTTAGCCTTGGATGATTTCACGAGGGACCTCAGTTTCTTACTGATACTGATCAGGTATGCCTTTCCTTCTTGGGATTTGCTTTTTTCTGAACTAGTTTCCTCCTTCTATTGTATAACCTGTTTATTACAGGGGTCCACCAAACTGGTTTCCTTCTCTTAGAGGAGTGAGTCTTGGTTTTGCTAGGGATGGCACGATCCATGCATCCTTGCAGGTGCTCATAAAGTGCATTTGTAAAGGTTTCTGCATCTTGGGCAGCATTATCCTTTAGTGTGGGGGCTGTGAAACTTACCACCTCTGTCTTAAGTAAGGTGAAGTTTGCTTTAGAAAAGTTTTTTACTGTGGTTTCCTTAGTTGGAGATGGTAGTGGGGTCTGGACATCCAGAGTGATTAGTTTATGGTCTGATCTAACCAGTGACGGGTTGATCTCCGGTGTGGAACACCTGTCGCCCATGTTGGTGATGACCAGGTCCAATATCTTTTCACCTCTGGTAGGAGAGTTTACCAGCTGATCCAGGGCATTTGAGTTGATGAATTCCAGGAAGTGCTGGGCCTGGGAATTTGTACTTGAGTAGTTTTCCCAGTGAATGGTAGGGTAACTGAAATCGCCCAATATCAGGGTGTTTGGTAGGACTTTCATGATGTCCTTCATGGATGCATCTGCAGTCATAACAACTGGGTTGTCCTGTCGTCAGGCAGCCCTTCGGTCGGCCGGATTCCAAAGTCCGGGTCCAGCTTCGGCTGATGTCGCACTTCACCCGGCGTCATCTCTGCTGGTCTTCGGGTATAAAAGCATCAGCCGACGCCATTTTCCTCAGTCTTTCTTGCCGCGTGGCGCCCGAAGCAGAAGCTGTTCGCAAGTGCCGGTCGGTCAGATCCAGAGATTACTACTACCGAATAATACTTCGAAGACTTCTAAAAGCTAAGTACCCCGTTGGGGACTCTTTCTTGCCTCAGCCGATGTCAGAAAAAGTCAATAACTGTTTAACTTGTGGGAAACAAATACCTCATAAAGATTTCCACTCTTACTGTTTGCCTTGTTTAGGCCCAGACCACGACGTAGCAGCCTGTTCGGCCTGTGCTTCCTTCAACCGACGAATGCTTAGGCGTCGGTCGGAGTTTGCTGAACAGTTTTTCGGCTCAGATTTTGCGTACATTATGCCGTCGGATCCTCCGACTACCCAAATTGTTAAAAAACGCAAAGAAAAAGACCGACACTCACGGTCCGCGGTTTCGGCCGAAACCACGGTTAAGCAAACCGCGAGTGTCTCTGTTTCGGCCGAAACCGAGAAAACTGATCAAAATACAGCCGAATCTATGACTACTACTGAGGTTCCTCCTACTTTATTTGAATCCGCCTCAGAAATTTTACCTACAACTGTGGTTACTACTGACTTATCAGACACCATCCCTTTGGATGTCTCTTCCCCAGCACGTGGTGCTGCTAGGCCTCCTGCAGCCATGTCTATTAAGGCCTTTGCCAGGGCTAAAGCAGCCAAATCTACTAAATCAGTGCCTGTTAAACCTCCCTCAACCAGGCCCACTTCTAGTTCACAAATGCTTACTCTGGCAGAGGATTTAATATCCTTAATTAGGGGATCTCAATCCCACCCAGACAGGGCCTCTCAGCCCCCAGAAAAGAGACCTAGAGCAGAGCTCCCCGAGCCTGTGTCTCTGATGATTCTGCGGATGACTCAGATATTATAGACCAGCCAGAGGCTCCTTTTTCCAATTATGAAGACTCCGATGCTGAAGAATCCATTCCAGCTGCCTCTCCACCAGAGGAATTCTCCTTTGGGGAAACCTTACATGCCATGAGAGAACAATTCCAATGGCAGGAACAGGATTTCTCAGATTCCAGAAAAAGACTTAGAACTTTTCTGCACTTACCACAACATAGGCCCTTAGCTATACCTCCTGTCCTTTCTGTTGTGGATGATGCATTTAATGATGTCTGCACTGCACCTGATCCTTACCTCCAGCCCCTGCCAAACCAGATAGATTTTACAGGGTACCAGACACTCATCACCACCTATACAAGGCCCCTCTTGCAGCCCCCGAAACTATATCCCAGGGGCCTAAGGCAGTAGCCTCGACCACAGCAAAAAACCCTATTCCTTCTGAAAGGGAATCCAGGTCTTTAGACAGATGGGGCAAAAAAGTTTACACCTCTGCTACTCTCTCAGCTAGAGCTTTAAACTGTCAGTTTCACATGATACAATACCAAGAGTTTATGCTTGATCAGTTAACTAAAAAGCTATCCTCTGATGACTCTATAGATAAGAAATATGTATTAGAAATGGTAAATAACATACAACAGGTTAGTAACCATTCTTTAAAATGTGGCTATGATGCACTGGAGGCTTCATTTAGATCAGCCATGACTGGCACAGTGATAAGAAGACATGCATGGTTGAAGGAACAGGTCTTACCGGATCATGTTAAAGCTAAGTTATTAGATGCTCCGATGGATAAGGCCAGTTTGTTTGGTACACCTGCCCAGCAGGTAATGAAGAAAATGGAAGAAAAGGCAAAATCTGTACAAACGGTTAAAGATTTCTTACAGTTTCAGCCCCCAAGGTTTAGCAGGAACTGGCCTGCCAAAAATTGGTCCTTTCCTGACTCCACAAGATCCCAAAGGGGCAGGAATAGACGCTCCAGAGGCAGAAATCAATCCAGAGGGGGTGCCTACAGAGGACGACAGTGGCAAGGTAATAACAGAGGCACAGATACAGCCACTACCACTGCAACAGGACAATCACAGTGACTTGACTCTAACTCCGCCTACCAGGGAACAAATAGCAGCACCATTAGGCGGAAAATTAGCCTTATTTTCGAAAAATTGGCACTATATCACAAAAGACAAGTGGATTTTGCAAACCATAGACCAAGGTTACCGGTTCCACTTCCACACTTTACCAGTCAAAAGAGGAATGCCAAACCTTCCTCCAAATCAAAAAAATGGAAGCTCTACAGCAGATAATGCAATTAACAAAGATGAGAGCTGTGGAAAGAGTACCAATAACAGAACAAGGCAAAGGATTCTACTCCAGACTATTCCTAGTTCCAAGAAAAGAAAAAGTTGGAGACCTATTCTCGACCTGTCCATCTTAAACACATACATCATTGTCCCAAAATTCAAAATGCTGACCCTACAGCAACTTCTTCCCATGCTGGGCAAGGAGTGTTGGCTGGTAACTCTAGATCTCAAGGAGGCATACCTGCACGTCCCCATTCGACCAAATTGCAGAAGATACCTCAGATTTCTTGCAGGATCAGAGCACTATCAATTCTCAGCATTGCCCTTTGGCTTATCTACTGTGCCCAGAGTATTCACAAAATGCCTGGCATCAGTAATCGCCCACTGCAGACTACATGGAATCCAAATTTATCCATACCTGGACGATTGCCTGCTACAAACGGACAACAAAAGCAAGCTGACAACAGATTTACAAAGGGTAATTTACTTGCTACAAGCCCTGGGATACACAGTCAATTTACAAAAGTCAAGGCTGATACCATCCCAAACAAGGACTTTCTTGGGCGCGGAATTGGACACAGTAAAACAAATGGCATTCCTAACTGCAGAAAAACAAAAAGAACTCCCTCTTTACTTCTTGGCACTAACAAAACAGAACAAGCTAACAGCAAGAAAAGTTCTGCAGGCCTTGGGCTTCATGGCATCATGCATAATCTTGGTCCCACATGCCAGACTGCATATGAGAAAACTACAGTGGTACCTAAAGAATTTATGGTCCCAACACAGGCACAGTCTAGAAGCAGAAATACCACTAATCCCATGCCTAAAACAGGAGTTCCTATGGTGGGCTCAAGCATGCCAGTCAAACCCAGGCCTACCCTTTCACAACTTTCGAGCAAGCCAAACCATCACAACAGACGCCTCAGACCTAGGATGGGGGGCTCACATGCTGGACAAATGCGTACAGGGATTGTGGACTCAGGACCAGCTACACCTGCACATCAACCAAAAAGAAATGCTGGCAGTAAAGCTGGCAATCCAAAAATTCAGACCATTTCTCAAAGAAGGCCATTTGATGATAAGGACAGACAACACCACAGTCATGTGGTACATCAACAAACAGGGAGGCACTCATTCATACCCCCTATGCAGAATGACTTTGGACCTTTGGAACCTGGCACTCAGCTACAACATCCAGTTACAGGCAATATTTGTACCGGGAAAGGAGAACACTCTAGCAGACATGTTAAGCAGAACCACCTCGGATGCTCACGAATGGATGCTACACCCGGACATCTTCAAGACCATCACAAAGAAATGGGGACTGCCACAGACAGATCTATTCGCTTCCCCTCTCAATCACCAGCTCAAAAAATTCTGCACAAGGACATTCCACCCACTTGCATGGAAGGTGGATTTGCTCTCCTTCAGCTGGAAAGGTCTGACAGCATATGCATTCCCACCTCTTCCCTTGATACACAAGATATTGCTAAAAATCAAGGAAGAACGTCCAAGGATAATCCTGATAGCTCCGAACTGGCCAAGACAACACTGGTACCCATTGCTGAGGAGCATGTCTCGGGACAAAATGTGGTCAATACCCCTGATGCCTTTGATGTTAACTCAGAACAACTACAGCATCATGCATCCAAACCTAAAAACTTTGCAACTGACTGCATGGAACATCACATAGCAGCAACTAATCCAGAGCTTTCCCAAAGGGTTAAAGACATTATCCTTGAAGCCCGCAGACCTTCAACAAGAAGGAACTATGCAGGAAAATGGAAAAGGTTTGTCATTTGGAGTGCTGAAAGAGGAAAAGATGTGTCGAATATAGATATTGCTAACATTCTGGAGTACTTGGCAGAGCTTCTACATACAGGCCTGTCCTATTCCTCCATCAAGATACATGCATCAGCTATTTCAGCAGAATACAGCTTTGATCCACCTGTCTTTTCACATCCTCTACTCAGGCAGTTCCTCAGAGGGATCAAGAATGTAAAACCTCCTAGGAAACCACCATTGCCAGCTTGGGACTTGAACTTTGTGCTAGAAAAGTTGACACTCCCTCCTTTTGAACCAGCAGCAACAGCAGACCTACAGCATCTATCATGGAAAACTGCTTTCCTACTGGCAATAACCTCAGCAAGGAGGGTTTCTGAACTACAGGCCCTAATGGCAGTACAACCCTTCCTAATCTTCCACCAAGATAGAGTGTCCATGAGAACTAATCCTACATTTATGCCTAAGGTGGTATCCAGAGTATCTTTAAACCAGGCAATCCACCTACCTACCTTCTTCCCCAACCCACAAAACAGAGGGGAAAGAATGCTGCATACCTTGGATGTACATAGACAGCTACGCTACTACCTGGACAGAACCAAAAGTAACAGAAAAACTGACCAGCTTTTTGTAGCCTATGCAACAGGAAGGAAAGGAAAAGCAATTTCCAAACAGACAATCTCCAAATGGATAGGAAATTGCATACGATTCTGTTACTCCTTCCATGGAAAACCAATTCCACAGAACATAAGGCCTCATTCTACAAGGGCAACAGCCACTACCACAGCCTTCTTACGAGGAGTGGCAACCAAGGACATTATTGAGGCGGCTACTTGGACCTCCATGCATACATTTGCCAAGCATTATAATTTACCTCTGTATTCCAGATCCCGAGCAGGGTTTGCCACTGCTGTACTGCAAGGGATCCTAACCACACCATAAGTTCTTCTTCCTCCTCCCCTAGTTGGCTATGGTATTCTACCCAGTTGTTATGACTGCAGATGCATCCATGAAGGACATAGTACAGTTTTGTACCTACCATAAATGTAGATGTCCGAACTGGATAGCATCTGCAGTCAGGATTACCCTCCCTCCTTCCCCTCTGTGGTACTCCTAGGTATTTACCCTCCTAATAGCTAGCTGGTGGGGGGAGTCTCTTATGGTGTATTTGTTTGTATATATGTACATACATGCTTATTTTTTCTGTTTGCCTTCTATCCTTTTGGAAACATTGGCATTTATCCAAAATTTAGCCTTCCAAGAGGGCAACTGGCATCTGGGGCAAGAAACACTGAGGAAAATGGCGTCCGCTGATGCCTTTATACCCGAAGACCAGCAGAGATGACGTCGGGTGAAGTGCGACATCAGCCGAAGCCGGACCCGGACTTTGGAATCCGGCTGACCGAAGGGCTGCCTGACGACAGGACAACCCAGTTGTTATGACTGCAGATGCTATCCAGTTCGGACATCTACATTTATGGTAGGTACAAAACTGTACTTTTTCCAGTGTCTCCAGAAAGGTGGAGTGGTGGTCCTGGGTCATGGAGGGTGATCTGTAGCAGGCCAAAATTTGCATTGCAGATTTGCCCGATGTTAGTTGCACATGGATGATCTTAGAGGTATCATGCTGCGCCACTAACCTGGAGGTGTAGGTATCCTTGTTGAATATGGATACACCCCCCTCCTTTTGTGTTTCGGTCCATATTCTGTGGCCGAAACGTGTGGTATGAGTTATAGCCCAGTAGTGCTGGGGTGCTCTCTGGAGGCTTGAATCAGGTTTTAGTTACTGCACAGATGTCGACGTTCTCCATACTGAGGAGTGCTTCAAGCACGTGCATTTTGAGATTTAAACTCCTGACGTTGAATAGCATAACCCTCAGTTTTTTGTTAATTGTGCTGTTTACAGAGGTGGGTTTGACTTTTGAGCCTTGCCTAAAAAAGGCACTATGGGGCAGCAAGAGCCTTGGCCAGTATTTGAAAGCCTAGGGGTGACAGGTGCAAGCCGTCTCTTGCGAAGCAACATGGCTTGTTGAGCATGTTATCCCAGGCTGACAGACACTTGATCCCCTTTGAATGACACCAGAAGCTTAGCCAATTGTTGAAATTGATCATTTTTTCTTTATACTGAGGTAACATTCTTGGTGAGGGCAGGATGCTACTCAGGGTCAGGGTCATACCAACCTGGGCTACATGATCAGAGAGCTCTTCCATGTGTCTTTTCATGTAGTCCAGGGAGGAACGTCTCAGGTCATTCACACCAACATGAACAATGACAGAGTCATATTTGTACTTGTTCTGGAGTGACCTGAGTGCTTGTGTTATGTGGCGGATTCTGGCTCCCAACAGGCAGCTAACAGTAACCTTCTGCTTGTCCAGCCTAGTGAGTGGGACGTCAGTGTGCCTGACTATAGAGTCACCTATTACTAGTGTCTTAGGTATGTTATTTCGCCTTAAGGTCTGCAATTGTGCGGCACACTGATTTTGTGTTTTATGTGTTGTCTGGTTTGTGATGGAAAGTGTAGGTTGTTTGGGTGTCTGCTTTGGAGGTCTGTGATGCTTTTGCAGGTTTTTATTTAGAGCCTCTGAGTATGATTTTGTGTATTTATGTGTATTTTTTGCCAGTGCTGTTTTAGTAGGTCTGTGTGCAGCTGGAGTTGTGATGCAAGTGTTAACCATCTCCTCTTGACTGTCTGTTCCAGTCTTGGGTGGAGACAGCTTAGCTTCCAGTTTGGCTGTATAATTGCTTCTCTTGCATATGTTAGTGTCTTGTGGTAGGAGGAGGGGGTTGTCTGTGTACATGAGGCAGTTGTAACATTGCCTCAGGATACCCAGATTCACCAGCTGGACTGGAGAGTGCACCTGAAGTTTTCCTTTGGTCATGCCTGAATAGTAGGGTGAGCTGCTTAGTCGCTTGGTTGATGAGGGGTGAATAAAGAGATTTTCCCTGCTGGGCAGTCAGTGTCAGGCTATTAGGTCTGAGCAAGTGCTGGGCTGTAAGATGCTTTTTGAGTGCTTAGGTTGAGAGTTAGACTAGTTTCAAGGGAAAAACTGAAGAGGAGACTTACTGAAGCTGGGAATAATTAAACCATAGCTAACCGGCACTGCCCGGTGCGCAAAACCGTGCAAATGCGTTTTTTATAGTAGGGCAATGAAAGAGAGAGAAATTAGCCCAGAATGGCCAATAAACTACTAACTTCTGGGCTGGAACCACTACTCCAGGGACAGATAGGTTGCTCAAAACTCCCCTTTCTCACAGGTGAACAGAGAAACTTCCTACTATCCAAGTAAGGTATGGGCAACTCAGAAACTAGTATCACAGCCCTGAATTCAGCATTAGCCTGAAAACTGGACTATACTAGCTTAGAAAGGCAGGAAACAAGGAATTTTTTTTGTTTGTTTTGTTTTTTGAAAAGATAAGGCAAAAACAGTAAAAAAATGCACTTAAAACAGCTTTAAACGACTACAAACTATCAGAAAAGGCTATCGCACTTTAGTGTGTAGCCTACAACAGTTAAACAAATTATTTAAACAAAAAACTTTTTAAAAGTGCAGGCAGTCAAATAAGTACAATATGTGAAAAAAAACCAAGCTTTTAAATCGCAATAAACGCTGGAAAATCTGCATTTAGGCGTAAAACAGTTAGTACAGCAAGAAAGTACAGAAAACTGATACTTAATCACTCCAAAGTATCTTTCCTAAGCTAGAAGGCTTGTATCAGTCTAAGGCTTTCTAGTGCTACCCAGTAGGTTAGTTACAGGAAAGATGGGAAACAAGCGCAGATGTGGTCTTTTAAACCAGAAAGTTGAAAGAGGCGGACAAACTGTCCAAATGGTCAATAAACTACAATTTCTGGGCCAAGAACCTCTCCTCTCGTGGTAGACAGGCTACCTAGTGCTTACCACTGCCACTGATGAGCTAGAAGGCTTTCCTCCAACACAGAAAGGTTTGAGGGGCTGAGAAGCTTACCAACAGTCCTGGATACAGCAACTCTGTATCTGGACTAGGCTAGTTACAGGAAAGTTGGAAAGCAAGCGCAAGTGCAGCTTTTAAACCAGAACGTTGAAAGAGATGGAAAAACTGCCCAAACGGCCAATAGCTACAATTTCTGGGCCAGGAACCACTCCTCTTGTGGTAGATAGGCTACCTTCCACTGATAAGCTAGAAGGCTTCCCTCCAACCCAGAAAGGCTTGGGGGGCTCAGAAGCTTACAAAGAGTCCTATAATACAGCAAATCTGTACCTGGACTAGACTAGTTACAGGAAAGGCGGGGAACAAGTACAAACATAGGCTTTTAAGCCAGCAAGTTGAAAGAGATGGAAAACTGCCCAAACGGCCAAATAAACTACAATTTCTGGGCCAAAACTCACTCTTCCCGTGGAGGATAGGCTACCTAGTGCTTACCACTCCCACTGATAAGCTAGAAGGCTTTCGTCCAACACAGAAAGGCTTGGGGGCTCAGAAGCGTACTAACAATCCTGGATACAGCAACTCTGTAACCAGACTAGGCTAGTTATAGGAAAGGCAGGAAACGGGCACAAGTGTGGCTTTCAAAGGCTTGGGGGGCTCAGAAGACTACAAAGAGCCCTGGATACAGCAAATCTTTACCTGGACTAGACTAGTAACAGGAAAGGCAGGAAACGAGCGCAAACACAGGCTTTTAAATCAGAAGGTTGAAAGAGATGGAAAAGCTTCCCAAACGGCCAATAAACTATAATTTCTGGGCCAGAAACCACTCTTCCTGTGGTAGATAGGTTACCCAGTGCTTACCACTCCCACTGATAAGCTAGAAGGCTTCTGTCCAACACAGAAGGGCTTGGAGGGCTCAGAAGCTTACCAACAGTCCTGGATACAGCAAATCTGTACCTGGATTACACTAGTTATAAGAATGGTGGGGACCAACCGCTAAACAGGCTTTTAACCATAAAGTAGAAAGAGATGGAAAAACTGCCGAAACGGCCAGTGAACTACAATTTCAGGGCCAAAACCCACTTTCCCGTGGTTGATAGGCTACCTATTGCTTACCACTTCCACTGATAAGCTAGAAAGCTTTCCTCCAACACAGAAAGGCTTGGGGGGGCTCAGAAGTTTACCAACAGTCCTGGATACAGCAAGTCTGTATCTGGACTTGACTAGTTACAGGAAACAAGCTTAGAATTTTTTTTGTTACAGAAAAACAACTAAAACAGCAGTAAATACAATTCAAATTGTAGTGCAGGCCAGCACACACAAGCGTGTAGCAACACTACAGCAAATACAGTTCAAATAAATACAATTAAATTAAATGACCAAAAAACAAGTGCAGAAGGCAATACATTAGAAGGCTACTAACAAGCAGTAATAAGTGCAGAGTAAGAGCCACTGAACAGATAACAGCACGCAGAAGAGCAACTAAGACAGTTACAGTAAGAGCAGATAAATTTTATATATATATATATATATATATATATATATATATATATATATATATAATTTTTTTTTTTTTTTTTTTTTTTGAGGGAAGGAACAGAGCAGGATTAAGATGCTACAGGAGTTGTCCTTCCCAAATGCTCTCTTTGTACACAGTAGGAGTGCCTGAAATCAGAATATGATCTCACTGCACTCAGTTGAGTGAGCAAATGAGATGGGCCTAGAAGGAGTGTCCAAATACAAATCTACAAGACTGGCGGGCAGTTTCAAAGCCACCAACATTAACACCAAAAAAAGAACAGGGAGGGTGAGTTGGAAACTAACTGTAGAGAGACCGCCACAACTTCAGTTGAGTTAATATTCAGTGAAAAACACAAATAAATAAATTAAATACAGTACTATATGCAAAAGAGCAGATAAAAGTGTACTTAAATTCACTTCTACGTCCAGCCGATTTCAGGTAGATGTTAGCCGGCCAAAGCTCTGATATTAAGCAGAGATAACTCAAAATGTACCACTTATATAAGGCAAGACAGGATGTCAGTGATGAGCTGAAACTACCCCCCACTGCTATCAATGGCTACACAGAAATTCTAAAATGTACTCTGTAGAGAGATAGCCACAACTTCAGTTGAGTTAATATTCAGTGAAAAACACAAATAAATAATTTGAATACAGTACTATATGCAAAAGAGCAGGTAAAAGTGTACTTAAATTCACTTCTACGTCCAGCTGATTTCAGGTAGATGTTAGCCGGCCAAATCTCTGATATTAAGCAGAGATAACTCAAAATGTACCACTTATATAAGGCAAGACAGGATGTCAGTGATGAGCTGAAACTACCCCCCACTGCTATCAATGGCTACCTAGAAATTCTAAAAAGTACTCTGTAGAGAGACAGCCACAACTTCAGTTGAGTTAATATTCAGTGAAATACACAAATAAATTAAATGCAGTACTATATGCAAAAGAGCAGATATAAGTGTACTTAAATTCACTTATACGTCCAGCTGATTTCAGGTAGATATTAGCCGGCCAAAGCTCTGATATTAAGCAGAGATCACTCAAAATGTTCCACTTATATAAGGCAAGACAGGATGTCAGTGATGAGCTGAAACTACTCCCACTGCTATCAATGGCTACACAGAAATTCTAAAAGGTACTCTGTAGAGAGACAGCCAAAACTTCAGTTGAGTTAATATTCAGTGAAAAATACAAATGAATAAATTAAATACAGTACTATATGCAAAACAGCAGATAAAAGTGTACTTAAATTCACTTATACATCCAGCTGATTTCAGGTAGATGTTAGCCAGCCAAAGCTCTGATGTTAAGCAGAGATAACTCAAAATGTACCACTTGTATAAGGCAAGACAGGATGTCAGTGATGAGCTGAAACTACCCCCACTGCTATCAATGGCTACGAAGAAATTCTAAAAAGTACTCTGTAGAGAGACAGCCACAACTTCGGTTGAGTTAATATTCAGTGAAAAACACAAATAAATTAAATACAGTACTATATGCAAAAGAGCAGATAAAAGTGTACTTAAATTCACTTACACGTCCAGCTGATTTCAGGTCGATGTTAGTCGGCCAAAGCTCTGATATTAAGCATTACCCCAGGACTGTCCCCTGTACTACAAATGGACAGAGACATTTCCTAAATGCTGTAACTATTTGTTCATCCCACTTATTTTCACTAGGGGTAAAATATAATTATTGACCATGGGATGGGTAAGGCCACTCTATAACCAAATGAGATAGATTAATTCAAGCAGCAAAAGGGAAACTGATTTAGCTTAAAATGGGACCACAAGGTCACTTAGCCTAGTACTTGCCCATGAACTTGTACACGAGTATGATGCTATGTATGTATTCCCATAGTTGTAGACCTATACATGCAGACAGTTTATTCGAGGCCTGTGTCGTCTTCAAACAGAGTGATATATAATCTTGCCATACACTGGTGTTATTTTTTTTTTACTTGGGAATTTTCTTTTCTTAATAGCAGTACAGTAATTTAATGCATAATATCAAACAGAGAGAATCAAATTGTTAAACAAGAAAATTAACTATATAAAATATGTACAAAAGCCAAAAATAAGATTAATATTAGTCACATTCCTAGGTAAGAGAAAGAGGAAAATATGTACAACGATTTTTTCATTCAAGAGAGATTTGTCTGAAGTGTCAATGAGCAAAATCAGTTTTTCCCCAAGAATTACTGATAAATGATTTAGAATGGATCCTGTGTTCTTTGACTTCAGTTTTCTTATAAGCTGTCTCCTTCAGAAAGGATAAAAAGTCTCCAAAAAGTGGTGCAGTGTTTTACTTAGTATTTGATAAGCATGAAGCAGTTTTTTTTTGTTTTTCTATCCAAATGACCAAACATTTTTAGGGGCCTTTCAATGTACTAAAGCTGTCAGAAACAGGGATGGAAACTGATTTATAGGTTGAATTTGTGTTCGTAGGCAGTTACTAGGCATTCGCTCAAGGGGATCATTCAGCGGCCTAGCTGAAATAATCCAACTGCTCCAGAGCAATATCTGATTAAGTAATTTGATGAAGGGTACACAGCAGACAAATGGAAGCTGAGAGGACTCAAACCCCAGATCACAGGAAGCAGCTTAACAACACTTCAGCTAACTGTCCATTACTAAGCTTTATTCTCATTTTTTCACATTTTATTAGTGACCTGTTGTTTCAGTTCTCTTGTATCATATTCTGTTCCCATGTTGATACTTAAGTTTTACACCACTTGTAGGTACAATGAGTTGCCAGCTGTGCTGCACAGTTTTAGATGTTTACTGGAAGGACAGAAGATGTCATTTGACAAGATGTTTTTTTTTTTCTTTAAACCAAACTATAGCCATAGCTTAGTCTGTTAAATAAACAACATAATGTATTGAAGGCAAGATCAAACAGCATTAATGACAATGAATCACTCTGGAAGTTGCCTTCCTGCAGGTCAAGTTTTCTAGTTCTGCTGGGGCAATCTCACACACTTTGACTTGTAGTATTTTTTTAATTCAGCTGAAAACATTTGCAGCTTCCTAATATATTTGCCTTTGCCTAAACAGTTGACATCTTTTTGATTTTTTTTTCATGCACCAAAGGCTTTTTGGACTCGCTTCTTTCCAGCCATTCGTCAAATGCGCACTTTACTTGCCCAGGATACAGTGGGTGATATTATAGCTGTGAATGCCGAGTTTGGAGCAAATATTGACTACTCAAGACAGAAGCATGTGAAAGAGACTGGATGTTCAAGCCTTCTTGATATAGGATGCTACTGTGTCCAGCTGGCTAGCATGGTTTTTAAGGGAGAAAAACCACAGCTCATTCAGGCTACAGGAATTCTGAATGAACAAGGTATGGTGACAAGGAGTTAACCAGGTTGTTTCTGTAACATATGTTTCCTCATGTCTGACATCTTTCAGTTAAGAAACATTGGAAATTAATACTGTATGCTATTTCAAACCATTGACATCATAAATCAGTTTCTTTCTTGTTGACCTGGCAGTAGAAGGTTTAACTTGCTTACCTAGTGCTTCAAAAACAGTACCAACAGATGCAGAGTTACTAGATTGGTGGCCTTCTCTCAAACCTTGGTGTATAATTTATAATACACGTGTTCCTAAATTCTTATTTCATTAGGAATTATTTCGGTAATTATATGCTTTTGTCACCTGGTTTTGCCGGACAGTGGTACATCCCACCAACATTATTGACTTATTGCAGAATTTTGTTTAATTCCTATAACTTTGTGGTTGTGGGGAGGGGTCTGTCCATGTATGTTTAACTTCTGGCATGAATATGAATATGCTTGGATGCAGCAACCCATATGCTTTTCTTGCTCTAACCCAGTTTTTGCCTGTTCATCCTCATCTGCTTGAGATTATGTTTCTGTATAACCGGTGTAGCGGCAGCCATCAGGAGTCTTTTGCTGTATGCCCTAGCCCCACCCCTTTGCATTCTGTGTAATTGTTGTAGAAGTGAGTATGCATCGGGTGAATTCTAGTGGGGTGGTCACTCACTTCCATCGGCAGCAATAACCCCTTAGGCAACCATACCCCATGAGTGGATAGTTTTGATTAGGTCTGCACTGGAGATACATTAGCTCGAGAGACTCTCCATGATATGCCCCCCAACCTCCCTCTTGGGGCAGGTGGGCAGGCTTTATCGTCATTTATTCATGTATTGTATGATCCTTCATCCCTTCCTGGCCGGCTTGTCCAGTGCCTGGGCCACTTCTGAAATCTTGGTTTTCCCTAGTTGTAGTCTGGGTTGGGTTCCATCCCTTTACACCACAAAACCAGCACAGTACGGGTTCTTTAGTCCCCCCCCTCCAACACTGTCTGTGAAGAGTGATTTATGATGCATATTGTTCCTTTCATTTTAGTGCAAAGATGAAACTTTTTTCCTCTTAATTTACTACACCCATTTCTAATGTTTATTTTTTTCTTTGTTGACTGGGTTAGTCTCACTAAAACAGTAACCTCTTTTCAGAGAAGGCCTGAGGTGATATTTATACAGCCTGGGAGAATTTGGCCAGGGCACCAGGGAACTTCCCATACTTTTTTTTGATGCTGTGAGATCTTTTACATCCACCAGATCTACCTACCATAGGATCATAGGGTTATAGGAAGTTACTAGGCTTTTGGCCATGAGGCCCTTACAAGCCTAGCCAAGAATTTAGCCCATGTTCCGACAAGTCAGTACGTGATGCTCCTGTCCAGCAGGGACACCGGTGGAATCCCCGGGGTGTATTTTCTGTTCCCCATCCAGTTATCCAGGTTGCCCTTAAAAAGTGTTAATAAGGTGCTCTGCTTGATGTGGAGCGGGAGTCTATTACACAGAAGGGGGAGTCTGTGGGACACAAATTTATCCCTCCCAACAAAATCCTGTTGATGTCACAGACCAGGTTGAGGTCGCGCTTCCAGGTTACTTGAGTGGAGCTCGACTTGTGGATATGCAACAGTCCCATCAAGGCGGGGTCTGAGATTGTTTTGTATGCCAGACAGAGGTCACTTCTGAGGAGTCTTTAGGAGACTGAATGGAAGGACAGGGCCTTTAGCCTATCTGTGTAGGGTAGATGTTTGAGGCCCTGGATTCTCCTGGTGAAGAACCTCAATGATCTCTCCAGCTGCTGCATGTGCTTTGTGAGATACATACCGAAAGGGGCATTTTGCTCAATAATGGGTCTTGTAAGGGAAGAATACAGGGATATTATGACCACCTTGTCCTTGGATGAGATACCCTTACTAATGAGGTGGGCCATGTAGAAAGCTTTCCATACAACTGAGGCAATATAGTGGTCAAAAGTCAGTTTGCTATCAACCTGGGTGCCCAAGTCCCTAACGACTGATTGCGTGCTTAGGACCTTATTTTTAATGTGATAATTTGTGGGGACATCACTCTCCCCAAAGGGGATGATGATGCATTTTTTGGCATTCAGTTTGAGGCCATTTTTTCTGGCACCAGTCATATGTTTGGGTGAGACCCTCTTGGAAGATGTCTGTATCACTAGGGGAACTGATGACAACGCCCAACCTACAGTCATCTGCAAACTTGGTCAGCCATAGCCCGCTGGTTTTGTCCTGCACCTCAGAAAAGTATATCCCAAACAACAAAGGCCCGAAGACTGATCCCTGGAGTACACCACTCATTACGAGTCAACTGCTTGAGTTGGCTTCCCCTATTTTGACTAGGTGGGTTCTGTCAGTGAGCCAGTCTGCTACCTATCTGGTAACATATGGATTGATGCCTAGTTGAGAGAGTTTATATATTATACCCGAGTGGGGAATAGTATCGAAGGCTTTAGCCAGGTCAAGGTAGGCGGTGTGCACCTTCTTCCCCTTGTCCATGGTTTTGGTGACAGTCTCAAAGAAGACAACCAAATTTAAGAGGTATGACCTCCCATTGATGAAACCAAACTGTGTGGTATCAAGTGTTTAGAGGTTGCCAATGTCTTTGTTAATGAGGTCCATGACGATCCACTCCATGGCCTTCCAGATTAGGCTAGTTAGGCTGAGGAGTCTATAATTTCCTGGATCAGTGGATGCTCCACCTTTGTGCAAAGGGATGACAGTGGCTGTCTTCCACTCAGCTGGGGACGAAGCCAGCACTTAGGCCTTAGTTGAATAGGGTGCCTAATGGTGCTGCAAGTTCCTGTCTGAGTTCATGCAGGATGCAACCTGGGATGTTATCTGGTCCCATGGAGGCTGTATTTTTTGCCTTTGAGAGGGCAGTGATGACGTGCTCCCTAGAGATAAGAGGAGGGCGCAGGTGCTGGGGATATCCTAATTTACTGATGGGGTTGAAAGAGGGGTGAAGTTTTCAGTGAACCTGTCTGCCAGCAGGTTGGCTATATCTATGGTGCTCATGTATATGGAGTCCTTGACCACCATTTCTGAGCAGATCTTGGTGCTTCCCTTGAGATTGCGGACATATGCGAAGAAAGCCTTGTGACTGTCTTTAGTAGATGTGGCCAGTTTGGACTTGAAGTTTGCTTTGGAGGATTTTGCTTAGTGCTCTTGTTTGCTTGTTCAGACTAAGGAGAGATTGCTTCCAATTAGGCACCTGCTACTTCTTGGTCCTGGACAGCAGTTTTTTCTTTTTATTATAGAGTTTATTTATTTGCAGATGTCCACCAGACAGGTTTAATCTTCCTTGAGGAGGAGGATTTTGTCCTGTCCGGGTATTCCTGATTCCATGCAGCTATATAAGTGCTTGTATAGTGCTTTGGTGTAGGTTTAGACATATGTGCCAGTTCCTATGGAGGGGGAGGGAGCTGTGAAGCTGTTTATACCTTCCCTCAGGAAGTTGTAATCAGATTTCGAGAATTTTTTTGTTTGACCCTTTCTAGGGGGTAGTCGGGGAAGATGGTGACTTCAAAACTGACTGCTTTGTGGTCGGATCTTACCAGGGAGGATGACACTGTAGGGATGCTGCAGTGGTTAGTCATGTTGGTTAATATCAAGGCCAAGATTTTATCACGTCTTGTGGAGGTGTCAGCCAGCTGGTCCAAGGCATTTGCATTGATGAAATCAAGGAAACTCTGGGCATTTGTGTTTTGGGATGAGTAGTTCTTCCAATCTATGTTTGGATAGTTAAAGTCGCCCAGGATTAGGGTAAAGGGTTGAATCTTGATAGATTCAAAGAGGTCCCGATAGGTGGAGTTGGGGATCTTGAGTCAAAGTAGGGGGCCTGTAGCTAGCTATGATTTGAATAGGGGTAATGTCAGTGGTTAACTGCACCTGGGGTGTCTCCTGTGTGTCATACTGTTTAACCAGTCTATACTGTTTAACCAGTCTAGAGGTGTGTATGTCTTTTATATATATTGCAACTCCACCTCCTTTTGCCTTGCTGCCCACGGTTTGGAGTCTGAATGTATGATAGGATGAGTAACCTGGTATGGCTGGGGTGCTCTTCATAGCTTTAAACCAAGAACCACCTCAAGAACATGAGATCTTACTTAACATCTCATCTGAAGTGTCTTGCTTTACTGTTTTTTTCATTTTTTACTTCCGTTTTTGTTTTGGAAGTCCAAATTCATTTAAAGATTCTATTCACTTAAAAAAATTCTGTTCACTTATGTAGTTTACATTGGTATTTAATCTTCAAAGTAGGGGACAGAATAATAATTGTAATTTATTTGATAATCAGATGAGTGAATTAGTTCTGAAGCCCTTTTCTGTTGTGACCTAGACACATGGTGTGCAAAGGAAATCTAATAGGAATCAGATTCACTAGTAGAATGTACTATAGAAAGATGCTCAGCAACTTATCAACACAAAAAAGACCACACAAATCCTAAGTACAGGTACAGTACAGCTGCTCACAGGGCATCTTGGTGAATGCCATCTTCTCGAACAGGATTGTAAAACTAATAGGCGCTGAAAAAAATGAAAACAAGAAATAAGTATTTTAGGCAAGTGCACTCTCACCTCCACAGCACACTATCATGCAAGAGCCTGTGTCCACTGTATGTTTCCACTTACAAAAAAACACACACACACACACACACACACACACACACACACACACACACACACACGCTTATAGTCAACACAAATGTCATTGCATCTAGTTTAAAAGGAGTATTTCCCTCATTACTTTGAACAGTTACCCCAGATGCCCCCCCCCCAATTTGTGAGGTTTAATAGTTCCTTTATTTAATTTTCCAATCCATAGATCCATTCTATCAACAGTTCAATCCTCTTGCATAGTATGCCATTATTACCTACACTGTTGGCTGTCCGTTTTCCATCCTATTATCTGTCAGTCCTTCTTCTACACTAATACATGCAGATCAGCTGCAACCCAAGAGCTTACAAATATTTCTTCCCTCATATTTTTTTAATAATTTTTGGTCCCGTTTGGGACATCATTTAACTAGCCTAGCCCCCAGTGTCCCACTTCCACCACCGGATCTACCAGCTCAACTCCAACCCTCCCCCCCGGCTTACTCTGGTATTGCTGGGTCCAGTGATATGAGTTTTAAGGGGATCCTGGGGGCTCGGCCATGTTTGCATACATCCTGGGAGGATTCTTTATATGCCCTATCCACTTCTTGCCCTACCGTGCTACACTAGTTGATTACATCTGAGGCCAACACCTCTCTTTAGACCACACCTCCTTTAAGGGAGCAGCATCAAAGAATGCTCTGCTACATGGGAAGGGAATGCCCAACCTTTCTTACTGCTCCATCAGTTTCCCGAGCCACTTAATCAAGCCCAGGTTAACTGGGCCATAGTCAGGGCTGTATCTCTTTATGCTACCAGAGCAGCTGTTCTTCCCCTATTGTTTTAAGCTTAAACAAAGCAGTAACAAGAAAAAAACTACAGGTGCAGGATTTCCCATTTTATCTCATTCTCTGCTTAACACTTATTCTATTATCTTTGCACATGATATACAGTTTTATAAGTTTCCATCTGATTTAGTGTCAAACATTGAGAAACAGACATAACCAAAACCTAAATACAGCCATAGCAAGCCCTACGTGTCATGAAATGTTTCTCTAGTTAGCTTCACCTGAGTAGATCCCCATTGTATTTTCCTGATTGACAAAGACAAACAGGGTGTCTCCCATCTTTTCTCAGACAGTTTATCATGGCATCGCATTTCAGAACTATGCTACTCTTCCAGTGGGAGCGCTTGTCACATGTCTCCCTCATATTTAGATCCCTACTGCCTTTTTCCAACATGCTATACTTAAACCTTATTTTGTCTATTGTTCCCATCCCTTTTGTCTTGTAAGTTTTTGTTAATAATATTCTGCCACCCCTTCTGTTTTCCATTTTCTAGTTCTGATTTTTTTTGTAGCCAGTATCATGGTGTTCCACTTCTCTGCCTGTCTTGGATATAATCATCCACTGCCTCATCCCCCAGGAGACAGTCTGGGCATCGGTCTCCTTACCTAAGACCCTGCAGATCGTCCTCTATCTCCTCAAAGAAACGGATCAATCCTGAGCACTCCCGAAACACATGGGTTCAGGTGCCTCTTTCCTTGTGACATTTCCAGCAGCTGTCTTCTGCCTGGGGCAACATGTATTTCATTTTGACCAGAGTATAAAAGTATTTATGCAAACAGTTCCACCAAAAATATTGGCTTATGTACTCTTTTGTGCATATTTGTTCCCACTCCTGTGGCTGGATTTGTACTCCGAGGTCATCTTCCAAAACCCTTTTCAATAGACATCCAACTGACGAGTGCAGCTTCCTAATGCTCTGATAACTTTCTCCTAAATTTTTTATAGTCCCTTCCTATACTCTGCTGTTCTCAGTACATCCCAGATTTTTTACTGTGTTTCTTGGCAATGTTTCCAAATGAATTTTTTTTTAGCTTTTCAGCTTGCAGCTACCAGGTGCACATGTTCCAGCCTCAAATAAGCATCTAAAAGATAGTCCCTCTTTGACCCTTTCCCCTGTCTTCCATTTATTTCCCTTTCCACTTTTGTTCAGAGTTCTTGATAGCTTCCCCTCTCCTCTTATGCTTTCTGCAAAATTCCTCCTATTTCTCCACTTTTCTTTAAATATCCAGTTGGAAGCAAGCTGTTCCAGGCTGCCATGTTTTTATTTCTTAACATCTCTAGCAGTGTCCTGAGACATGGATCTTCAACAGAAATACCTATCATGTTTCTTGATATCTATATCCATAAAAAAGAGCTTCCAGTTTTGTCTGTTTTGGTATCGTTTTTTTGTTTAGTCTCTTCCCACATATATTCTTAGCTGCAATAACAGAATCCTTTTTAATCTATATTCCTAAGTACTTCATTTTATCATGTCTCCATAAGTATAGGTTTTGCTGAACCAATTTATATATGGGTACATAGTTTACAGCTATTGCCTTTATTTTATCTTCATTCAGTTTGTATTCTGAAAAGACATGAAACTGTTTCAGAATGTTCTACAACACTGAAATGTACTTTTCGGGTTTTATCGGACATAAAATATCTACAGATAAATACACCTTTTCTTGACTACCATACCAATTATATCCTTGAATTTCTGAGTCCCTTATTTCTTAGCCGGTGGATCTAAATATAATGCAGATAACAAAGAGGAAAGAAGACACCCCTGCCTGGTTCCTCCTGTTGAACAGAACGTATCATAGAGGAACCCGCCCACTTTAATTTTCACCTCCAGTCCTTCGTATAGCCTCCAAATTAACCTTATATTTTTTATCAGGGAATGCAGATGCTTCAATTGCCCTAGTTATAACATTCCAGCTTATTCTGTTTAATGCTTTCTCTGCATCAAGATCCACCAATAGCAGTGGTATTTTCTTATATTCTGCTTCCCTCTGAATCATTATTGTTCTATTAATATTGTCAGATGTTTGCACCCCCTCCACAAAACTACATTGATCCATATCTAACAATTTTAGGATCACCTTTGCAATTCCCTTAGCAATTATAGATATGAAGACTTTATAGTCATAGTTTAGAATTGAAATGGGCCTATATGATGGTGGCTTTGATGGGCTTTTGTCATCTTTAGGTGTGTTAGCGCTTCTCCTCCTTTTAAAATACTATTTAACAAAACCTTCCAGATTTTTTCCCACCTAGCTAACAGACATCCACAGGAATACCGTCTATTCCTGGGGACTTTTCTGTAGATTGGTTATACATCACCATTTTTATCTCATCTCCTCCTAACCTAACAGTTAGTAATTGAGCCTCATCTACCTCTAATGTTGGCATATTTAATTCTTCCATAAACATTTCCATTTGTACCTTTTTTGATTTCCATATTTCTCTGCTTTATACACACTTTCATAACATTTCTGAAATATTTCTAGTACCGCTACAGGATCTCTGGTTATCTTCCTTGTTATAGACTGTCTAAGCTTGGTGACAAACAATTGCTTAACAGCAGTCTTTCTAAACTTGTGCATATTGTTGAGGTAATCCCTTCTTTTCTTTTTAGCATTCGGCAATTGCTCCTCTTCTTGATGTGTGAGACTGCCCCTATTCTGCAATACTTCACATTTGTCAGTCCATCTAAATAATTACCATTTAACCATCTCTCTCTCTCTGTTTTACTTCTACCCTGTTTTTAAACTCCAGTTTAAGTTTATCTCATTCCCTGGCTATATTTTCAGAAGAAATTTCAATCATGCCTAATAACTCTCAAATAATTTCCACTACCCATTCCTTAAATTCCTCTCTTTTTGACAAATAGGAAGGAATGTGCCAGTGTCTCCTTTTTATTTCATTCGCCTGCATTTTTATTTTAGTTATTATTGGTGTGTGATCAGAAAGAGTTATTGGATGTTTATCAAAACTTTCAATTAAGTGCACATGTTCCTGTGAAATATAATTTCTAAGTCTAGCCAGTTTGTGTACCTTGGGGAATAATATGTAAAACTCCTACTACTAAATTTGCATCTTAAATTCCAAATATTTTCATACATTTCTTCAAAAATCTACCGTCTTTTGTTATATTTAACCTTCACCCCCCACCAATGCATCCTCACTGCTAGAAACCAAATTCCAGTTCTCACCTATAAGTAATATTCCCTGCTGAAAGCTGATTATTTCTCCCAGAATTTTCTTAAGCTCTATTATAGCAGTTTTACATGGAATATAAACAGATGCCAGTGTAATTCTCTTCTATGCCAGTAGCTCCTTAGTACAACAGATCTACCATTATTATCTGTTTTTCATCTTCTGTCATATAAGTACTTCAATTTTCCTTTGTCCCTGATATTCCACTGAATAACCAACCTGAAATCCTTTCTTTATCAAATTCACATGCTCAAGTTTTTTTTCCAAATGTGTCTGCTGCATAGTTATTTGCACTCTGTATTTTTAATATGATTCACTACTGTTTTGTGTATGTCTGTGAGACCATTCACATTTAAAGGTAATGTAGAATGTGTCATTGTGCTAGAAGCTATTATTCCCACCTGTTATTATGTAACAGCTTTTTTTAAATGTCTAGTTTCAACTTTTATGTTAAAATGTATACGCTAAGGTTTGGAAGGTTGATATTTTATACAGTTGTTTCTTGTCATATTCATTTGAACCTATGTCACAACTTACAAAACTTTTTGTTTTAGTGAAAACTCTCAAAGAAAAAAAAACATCCCCAGAACACCCCTAAAACCTATTAACTTAATACTAACACACAAAACTATGTACATCTTCAAATATTGAAGTTTACACCTCCTAATGTGACTGATTGTCCCAGACTGACCTCCACAGTCACAGTCTTGAATTAACCAATAATGAAGGTTATGCATGCTAAGAGGCATGGTACAGCCTGTGCTTCTACTTCCACTAAATGCAGTCTGGTTTTGTCTTATCTTTATTCCTCTCCCAGAGTGCAAAAACATTTGAATGCTTTCAGAAAATATTATATTCTAGCCATTGAAAGAAAAGTATTCTGTTTTTATTGTCCTTTCCTCAGATCATCAGCATAGAAACATGAGAACCAGATACAGAGTTGCTTCTACTATAAGCACTCAAGGAAAACTTTTTTTTTTTATTATATTCAATGTTCTTTCAATATTCTTTTATTTATTTGCTTGCCCTTAAGAACTTGTTACTAGATCAAGCCTAGGACCTTAATCCAGTCAATCCTCGATACAAAAGTAAGAAAAAACATGTTTAATTTTTATTGTATCCTGCTCTTTATTCCAGGCTTCTCTTTTTTCATTGCAGTGCCTACATTTCTTAAAACTGAACAAGGAGAAAGAAAGAAGAGAAAAAACTGTTTACTTTAGTATCACTTGAAAATAGCGGAGACAGCTCTACTTTATAGCATGCAGGTTATGCCACACATTATAAAAATACTACTGGTAAAAACAGAATTTTGTTTTACTTGTAGTTAACTCTTTCCTTTCTACTCCCCCCTCATTAATGTTCTTCCAAACATTAATGACATGAAGTAGGGCATGTGCTTTGGAGTCCCCTTCAAGTTTAACAAAGTCAAATAAGTCCAATATCTCCAGGTTTGTTGTTCTGTCATGTTTTACAAATATAATTAATACTTTTTAATTCCTGATTTGTCAATTTCTGAGTTGCTGGTTTTTTTCATGTTGATCTCCATCTCCCATATCTAGCCTCTGCTTAATTTCCAACGCACTCCTGGCTCATCTGGCGAACTCTTGTGTTTTTTTCTGTCTCTCAAGCATTTTCCATTGAAGCCTTGGAAAAGGTTTCACTGGTACAGTTTCTCTATTGACTTTATTACCAGAAAAACAAGAAGCAGAATCTCCTATTTCACAGCTCCCTTTTTGTTGGACAGACGTTTGTATTTCCTCCTTGGCATGCTTTGCATCAAAAAATAATCTTGGCCCTCCAGGAAAAAATATTCTGAAAATGACTGGATACAGCAGTTTGAGTTTCAGGCATGCTTCCCGACATCCCTGAGTACCAGAATAAATTTACTCCTCTCCTGCCTGGTGTATAGTCAGTAATCATTTCCCATTAATACCGTATCTCCCACTTTTAGTACTTTGTCCTTCTGCCACAGTTTTGTCAGAATCCAAGTTTTTCTGCTGGAAGGATTGCATCCTTACTATTAAAGGTCTAGCTTATAGGTAGGTACTAGGCTATCGGCCCAAGGGCCTATGTAAGCCTAGCCAACAAGGTTCCCTGGCTCACGCCACCCAAGAAAGTTATTTTCCTGTGCCACTGTCGAGCAGCGACACAGAAGTGATCCCGGAGGTGTATTTCCTATTTCCCATCCACTCATCAAGATTTTTCTTAAAGAGTGCTTATGAAGAACTTTGCTTGACATAGATGGGTAGCCTGTTCCAGAGTATGGGAACTCTCTAGAACAGTAATCTATCCCTCCATCATGTCCTGTTTATTGTGGTGACAAGGTTTAGGTCCCTAGAGCATGTAGCTTGGAGGGATTGGGATTTCTTTAGGTGTAGCATTGTCGAACAGCTCTGGGTTTGACATAGCTTTATATGTTGGGCAGAGATCACCTCGGAGTAGGCGATATGCTATGGAGTAAAGCTGGAGTTTTTTGAGGAGGTCAGTGTAGGGCATTTGTTTGAGGCCAGTAATCCTCTTTGTGAGGTACTTCTGTGGCCTTTCCAGCTGCTGCAGATGCCTTGTGAGGTACATTCCAAAACAGGCGTTGTACTCTATAATGGGTCTAATGAGTGTTGAGTAGAGGGGAACAATGACCTCTTTTTTCCTGGATGAGAACCCTTTTATGATGAGGTGTGCCACGTAGAAGGACTTCCTGACTACTGTGGCGATGTGACTATCAAAGGAGAGACTACTGTCTACCTGGGTCCCAAGGTCTCTTATCATGCATTTGGTGTTAAGTAGATTGCTGCCTATGTGGCAGTTCATGGGTACAGAGTTTTTACTAAAGGGGATGACACTGCACTTTTTGGTATTGAGCTTGAGGCCATGGCTCTGACACCAGGCATCTGTCTCAGCGAGGCCCTTCTGTAGGATGTCCACATCATTTGGGGACTTGACTATGGCTCCAAGTTTGCAGTCATATGCGAACTTAGTTAGCCAGAGGCCTTCTGTGTTAGCCTGTACTTCAGAGAAGTAGATACCATGAGATACTTTCTCATGGCCAGGTTTGGAGCATGCACACGATGTGCCCTTTCAGTTAACAACTCCTGCTGTGGAATACCAGTCCAGCTGCTTATTTGTGCTTTCATAAAATTAATGCAGTCTGTTTCTTCCAGCTTCCCCGGTGCATTAGAAAATCACAGGATTTCCCTATGTGTCCTGTGTTTACTAAATGGATATATTATGATTTTGTGTGTGTGTGTGTGTGTGTGTGTGTGTGTGTGTGTGTGTGTGTGTGTGTGGTGTGTGTGTGGTGTGTGTGTGGTGCATGTGAGTGAGTGCGTGGGTCGTGTGTGTGTGTGTGTGTGTGTGTGTGTGTGTGTGTGTGTATGTATATATATATATATATATATATGTATATATATATATATATATATATATATATATATATATATATATATATATATAAACTTACAACATGCACACTTATTACATACAGGAGTCCCTAGTTTATTACTTCCATGATTACTAGCTAATATAGATTGTACTTTATAACCTAAAGTGAAAACTCTCAAAGAAAAAAAAAACACCCGAGAACACCCCTAAAACCTTGATGATTGGATGGAAAATAGGAAATTCACCCCAGGGATCACCTCTGTGGCTCTGCTCGACAGTGGCACAGGAAAATAATTTTCTTGGGTGGCAAAAACCAGGGTACCTTTTTGACTAGGCTTGTATAGGCCCCAGGGCCGATAGATTACCTACCTATGAACCTATAATCTATCTTTTAATGTGCTAGATCTTCTCTATCCAAAATTTGGTAATTTAGTCCCTATTTCTTTTAATTGGAGTATCTGCTGTATTATTGACCAATGTTTCCTAATTATATTTTGATATCTGCAGTACTCCTGTTGTAGGTTATTATACACTTACAGTTTTTCGTCATGTTAATATTGTGTTTTCCATCTTCCATCTCTGAAAATATAGGTCTTGCTTCTAACTCTATTGTTCTTTATTGCTTGCTTTATTTTAGTTATCTTTTGACGGTTATATCTTCTATCCATAAAATAATTTGTCATATCTTTGATTTGATTACACATATTACTGTCTTGTGTATTTAATCTAGCTCCACACAACATCTGATTTCTAATTATATTATCAAATTCAGGAAGCAAGAACACTTGTATGTCATTCAGGGGTCATTTGCATATGTTACATGGGCCTCCTTAACTTGAGTTTTAAGATATTGCAGAGTGGTTTACCCGGGGCTTTTTGTTTTTACCTATGTGTCTTTTCTGTGTGACCTACCTTTGAACCTATAGCAGAGTTCATCATTAGCACTCATCAAGAAAAATCTTGATGAGTGGATGGTAGATAGGAAATTCACCCCGGGAATCACTTCTGTGGCTCTGCTCAACAGGGGTACAGCAACATTTTATTGACGTTAAGAACTGTGCATAAGATTCAAACAACGTAGTGTCACTCTTTGGTTATTTATGTGTTTTTACCTAACTTTGCTTATTTTACCCGTGGTGGTGCTGCGGTAGCGTTGTCGCCTCACAGTAAGATGCTGTCCGGTTCGATTCTCAGCTAGAGCGTCTTCTGCGTGGAGACATGCGTGAATGGGCGTACCTTCGTTGAAGGTTGTGCGTCAGGCCTGGCAAGCCGATATGTAAAAATCAACTTCCAATCATTAGCGGACCGGAGTTCCGCTGTGGCGACCCCTAACCGGGAAAAGCCGAAAGAAACAAACCTAACTTTGCTTATTTTACTTTTGTATTGATCAGTGCCTGATTTGACTCTAGTGTTGGCTGTGTCCCTTTTAATCCTTCCTAAAAGTGGTGATTTTTGGAGAAAATATGGTGAACTATACTTAACAAATGGCAATTATTAGAATTATAGACTTATTTCAGAAAATGTATATTAATTTACATTCTCTTATTCTGTCAGTGTCTCAAGGCAATGGTTGCAGTATTTTAAACGTTTCCCTGATTAGTCCCTGATTCTGCTCTGATTTGTCCTTGAATGCATGTTATCAATGGTTTCCACTGTCTTTATTTTGTTTATTAACATGCGTCTTATTGAATTTTACAAATTACAGTATTTGCTAAATTAATACTTCCGGCAGAAAGCCTTGTTCAACCAGGCACCATGTAAATGGTGCGTTTTCACTCAGTGCGAAAAAAGAGTTGCACATTTTGACTATTTGTCACACATTGCTAGGGTCTGTGTTCCACATTTTGACTGTTTGTCACACATTGCTAGGGTCTGTGTTCCACATTAGCCTCTTAAGAGGTTGAGACCTATGATATTGCAACGAGCAACAAAATGTGCAACTATTTCTAGATCTGTTTTTCAGGGCTTGCATTTGTCTGCATCTTCCACGTTATATTTCTCTAATCGTTGCAAACCATTGTGTACATAGCTTACTATCCTGAGTTGCCATTATTAGCTTTTCATCTTTTGGTTTAAATTCACTTCTCCTTAACCATTCATGAGGCACATCTTGTCCTTGTGATCCTTCTAGGAGTTCTCTGTACTTAACTGAAAAGCTCACAATTATATTGTTTTCTTTCCTTTTCTTCTGGCCCAGCTCTTTATATTTCCTCTTTTGCTTTTTGGCACTCTGTTACTGCCTGATTGTCATCAGCTTCTGTTTTGAATGTCGTTCCCACTCCTTTCAGAAATGTTTCTGCTAAAGTAAGCAAAGTTGTGTTCTTGTAGTTTTCTTCATGATTTAGAACTTTCACTATGGTTGGGTCTAATGATGTCAACAAATATTTATGCAGTCCTACCATTGCAGACATACACATGTAGCCATTTTCAAGGAGGCCCGTAGCTTTTTTAGACTGAGGGATATGTTATCTTGCCAAGCACTGATTTTTTATGTATCATTTGATAAGCTTGAAGCTTTTTGCTTTCTTGTCCAACTGATTTAATGCTGTTTTTAACCAGTAAGTTAGAATAGGAAGAGCAAGCTTGAACTTTAACCCCAGATGTCACAGTAGCTTTCAAAATTATTTTTAATTATTTACTTTACATTTATTTACCAGGAAAGTCCGACTGGACACAGGTTCTTTTTCAGCAGAGGCCTGGGGAGAAAAGCTCCAAGAGTGACAAATACATACAACAGAGAAACAAATACAGTAAATTGAGAAGCAAATACATACAAGATAGTGGTTTCAGATGCAATAAATAGAGCAAAAGTAATTTACATAAAAAATGTTTGTTTACATTTAGTGGGTGTAACCAAATGATTATGTACAGTTAAAGTGAAACTACCATTGGTGGTAGAGCATGCTAGTAGAGTAAGAGTAATGATAACAGAGTGGAAAGGAGGACTAGGTTATCCAGGGGAGATGCAGGTGCAGAGCCAGGTATTAGTAAGGTGCATTTTTAGAAGGTTTTTAAATTGGAGTGTTGAGGAATAGTTACTAGTGGGTCAGGTGGATTATTCTATTGTTTGAGGATGTAGTTGGAAAAAAGTGATTCGCCTGCTGAATTGTTAGCTTTGGTGGTGTGTAGAAGTAGTTTGTTGCTGGAGCGAAGGGGTCTTGAGGAGGAATATGGCTGAATGATATCTTTGAGCATAGGGTTTTTTTCTGATTGATAGAGTATTTTATGGGTTAAGGTAAGTTAATTTAAGAGAAGAAGTTGAGGGAGTTCAAGCTACTTGAGCTGCTTTAAGTGATGATCAGTGATGTGACTTGCATGAGGCATTAGTGACAAACTTGGAGATTTTATTGTAACAGGCTTCGAGTTTGGCTAGGTCCGTCTTGTGGGAGGTTGGTTAAAACTGGGGAGAGGTGTACAGGAGAGTTGAAAGGATGTGGGTTCTAGCAATGGTGACTTTTGTGATATTTGTCAGAAACTGATTGTTCCTATATAGGAGATCTAGTTTTTTGTGAACTTTTTTAATGGATTGGGCAATGTGAATATCAAATGTCAGGTTATTGTCAATTTCTACTCCTAGTAATTTGGTATGGTTTGTTGGGGTGATAACAGTTTTATTTTTAGAGAAGATACTGAAGGTTGTGGATGGAGAGGTATATCAGCTTGAGTAGAAAAGAAGATGTGTTTTCTTATCTTGCCTTCATTCTTACCAAGATGGGTTCTGATCCGACCCTCTGATCTGACTCTGCCTTTATACATAAGCTCATGCACTAGGAAAGCTCCCCAGATCTCGTTTGCCGCTAAACATGTTCGGGCGCTTGTTCTACTGGTTCTGGCTAAGTATATTCTCCTTATATCACTGTTGTTGGAATTTTGCCTTTTCTTGTTATATTACTGATTTTGAAAGCTACTTTTTTGTGCTAGTTAATTGTTTCCTCTTTGTTCTTCTCTTTTTTTCTGCTGTGGGCTGTCGTCTTTTGCTTAGGCCTTATTGTCCTTATCCTGGCCTCTTTCTTAGGTCTCTCTATAGTCTGTTTAAGTTAGAGGGCTATTTATTCTCTTCTTTTTCTCCTTTGGAATGGTTAAGGTCAGTTCGCTTAAGTTAGAGAACTGCCTTACCCTTAGCCCATTTAAGTTAGAGGGCTACCTCTTTTCCTTTTTCTCTCCCGGGCATAGCCCATTTAAGTTAGAGGACTGTGCCCCCCCTTTCATCTTCTGTATTCCCTTTTTGATAGTTAAAGGATGTCTTCTAAAGATTCGAAACCCTCTGGTTTCAAAAAATGTGAGATATATGGCTAGAAAATGTCCCTAACTGACAGACACACAATTTGTGTCTATTGCTTGGGAGCTGTCCGTCTCCAGGAGTCTTGTTCCATTTGTCATTACTTTAATCACAGGGCTGTCCTGGAGAGGAAGAACAAATTGATATTGAGAGGTCTCTTAAAACCCCCCTTCTCAGAAGCAATACAAGAAGGCCTGGGTTTATCAAAGTCTGACCAATCATCTTCTTCAAAATCTGACAAGTCTGGGAAGATATCTTCTTCTAGTGCTCCATCAAAGCCATCGAAAAAGATTGCCAAAGTATCGACATTGGATCCTAAGTCTGTCGGATTAAAAAAATCCACAGCTCTGGCACCATCGGTCTCAGTGTCGGTAGAGTTTGAGTTGCGGAGGCGGTCCCCTGTATTGGAGCCGTTCTCCCCTACTCTAAGATTATCTCTTCTTCAACCTTCCAAGTCTCCAACCCCCTACACTTGGTCTTCCAGGAGCCTGTCTGACGATGATGTAGATCACGTGGTACAGAGACTTTTAAGGACACCGGCTCTGGCCAAACTATTATCAGATCCAACCCCGAGGGCTTCGGATCTGACCCCATCTTCCCCTTCTACTCAAATTCCTCCTCCGATCCAATCTCGGAGTTCAGAGTCGGAATGTCCCGAGCTGTTAATAGTGGAACCATCAGACCCGAGACTCTCTTTACAGCATGGGTTCCCAAACTGTGTGCCGCAGCACCCTGGGGAGGCGTGGTTTTCTTACTGGGGAGCCACGAAACTTAGCAGCTGATTGCAGGTAAGTGATTGTCTGTATGATTGTGTGTGTGTGTGTCTGTCTGTGTGTGTGAGTGAATGTGTGCATGAAAGCAAAAGAGTCTGTGTGTGAGAGAAAGATCGGGAGAGTGAGAGCGATGTGTGAGTGAATGCAGGAATGAATGAAAAAGTGGCTCTGTGTGTGAGATCAGGAGTGAGAGCGATATGTGAATGAATGCAGGAATGAATGAAGAAGTGGCTGTGTGTGAGATCAGGAGAGCGAGAGCGGTGTGTGACAATGCAGGAATGAATGAAGAAGTGGCTGTGTGAGTGTTGGTGTGTGTATGTATGTGTGTGATCGGGAGAGTGAGTGCGATGTATGAGTGAATGCAGGAATGAATGAAGAAGTGTGTGTGTGTGGGTGTGAGATCGATGTGTGAGTGAATGCAGGTATAAATGAGGAAGTGGCTGTCTGTGTGTGTGTGTGAGATCGGGAGACTGAGAGCAATGTGTGAATGAATGCAGGTATGAATGAGGAAGTGACTGTGTGTGTGTTTGATCTGGAGAGAGAGAGCGATGTGTGAGTGAATGCAGGTATGAATGAGGAAGTGTGTGTGTGTGTGTGTGTGTGTGTGTGTGTGTGTGTGTGTGTGTGTGTGTGTGTGTGCGATTGAATGTCCAGATTGTTGCCTCATATTTTTGGTGTGTGCCTCCTAAAATCTGTACTTTTCTGGCAAATAGTTGAGGATTAAACTAATTAAATAATGACAAACATTAGAGTTTAAGACTCCACATCCTTTTGAAAATTCATGCTAATGCAAAAACTATTATTCTATCAACTTTCTAAGTTTGCAAGAGCAATATTTAAAATGTGTCCTTATTTGTCCCCCCATCATTTTATGCTTTGTCTAGATTTTTTGCTCTAAAAATCTGGACAAAGCCTAAAATGATGAGGGCAGAAAAGGGACAGGTTTGAAATGTTGCTCTTACAAACTTAGAAAGTTGATATAATAATAGGTTTTGCATTAGCATGACTTCTCTGAAGGATGTGTAGTCTTAAACTCAAATGTTTGTCATTATTTAATGACTTCAGTCCTCAACTACTTGCCAGAAAATTACAGATTTTAGGAGGCACACACCAAAAATATGAGACAAAAATCTGGACATTCTGCGTAAATCTGTACATTTTAAGAGGTGTGAATCACATACACACACAGCCACTTCCTCATTCATACCTGCATTCATTCACACACACAGCCACTTCCTCATTCATACCCGCATTCACTCACACATCCCTCTCAGTCTTCTGATCACACACACACACACACACACACACACACACACACACAGTCACTTCCTCATTCATACCTGCATTCATTCACACACTCCCGATCTCACACACACATACACACAGCCACTTCCTCATTCATACCTGCATTCACTCACACATCCCTGTCACTCTCCCGATCTCACACATACACACACACACACACACACAGCCACTTCATTCATTCATTCCTGCATTCACTCACACTCGCAGCAAACTAATAAGCTTAACTGTAAAATGAACCATGAACTGTTAGCAGTTTATTTTGCAGCTAAGTTTATTAGTTCATGGTGCCCCTGTAAGGAAGCCATTTGGGGGGGGGGGGCTTGGGAAGACTTGGATTCATCAAGGGAGCCGAGAATCAAAAAAGTTTGTGACCCACTGCTTTACAGGTTCTTCAGATCTGACCATTGCTTGCAACGTTCTTGGCTCCATCGGAGCTTGAGGAGTTTAGGAGCCGACGCTCTCCAGTTGGGTCCAGGGAGGTGAGTCAGATCAGACAATTATCAGATCTGACCTTGCTTCTCAAGGCGTCAGGTTGGGTGAGCTTGGCTCCTACCGCAGCCTTGGGGCCATCTTCCCTGATTCTGGGGGTTCCCTCGACGACTTCTGATCTAGAGATTTCCTCAGATCAGGGGTGGGGGGGGCTTTTGAGGTGATGAGGAGAGTACTCTCTCCACAGGCAGTTCCGCTGTCATCTCCAGATGTTCTTCCCCCAAAAGCACCGGTGTCTGCCTCTATACCCTTGCATCCACAGTGACACTGAGATCCTAGGCCTCAGGATGCCCCACAGGGCAACCCCCACTCTTCTGAAACCTCTCCAGAGCACCCCTCTGAAGGACGTACCTTGGAAGAGGTTATGTAAGAGGAAGCATTTAGACTCCCTAGAGGAGTCCATCACTTCTGATACAGACCTCTATGAAGCTGAGGGGTCCCCATGGTCGCCTCCTGATGATGTCTCCTTTGGAGACTGCTTAGAAATACTTAAGCAGAGAGATGGCTAGAAGTCCACCAATACTTCAGCAGAGGAGTCCGTGTACCTGAAGGCCTTTGGATCTCACACTTCCTCCACTTGGGTGTCTCTACCTTTCGACGAACTTCTGAATCTAGTTTCTCGGAAGATGTGGGAGTCTCCAGATTCAGTGGAACCTGTTCCTTGGAGGCCAAATAAGTGCATCATGTCCCCTTCAGACAAAACCTTTTTAACTAATGGAGTCCCAGTAGATGCTATGGTAGTGATGGCCACCATCAAGAAGGAACTCTGAGACATCTCCTTCTGTCCGTCTTCTTCTTTTTCTGGATCTAGTTTCTCGGAAGGTGTGTGAGTCTCCAGATTCAGTAGAACCTGTTCCTCTGATGCCAAATAAGTGCATCTTGTCCACTTCAGGCAAAACCTTTTTAACTAAGGGAGTCCCAGTAGATGCTATGGTAGTGGCGGCTGCCATCAAGAAGGAACTCTGAGACATCTTCTTCTGTCTGTCCACTGAACAAGGAGTCTCGTATGATGGACAGATATGGAAAACGCATTTTTCTTCAGTGACATTTGCTTTCAGAACACTGAATTACGTGACCCATTTTACTAGATTGCAAATAGATCTATTGAAGGAGTTAGGAGATGCTCTCCAAGGTTCAGTAGCTAAAGGGATTTTGGAGAAAGTTTCCTCTCAGCTCTCTACCTTAAATTCAGTTGTCAACTATGAGACTGATTTCTTATGCAGCGGATGGAGTGAGTAGAGCAGCGGGTTCAGGAATTTCCCTAAGGAGACATTCTTGGATGTGCTTGTGTGACTTTGTAGAGCCCTTTAAATCTTCCTTTGTGAACATCCCGTTTGATGGCTCGTCTCTTTTCGGGCCCAAATTCAAGGACACACTAACCAGGTGTGACCAAGAAGGAAAGACTCTGTCTGCTGTAGGAGTCCATTTTTCCATGCCTACCAGACCTTATCGCAAAGGTCAGAAAGGTAGTGGAAAATGTGGTTCCGAAAATCCCAGAGTCCTTTTCAGGACACATGGGGTGAATCTTCCCCCAAGGGCAGATGGTGAAGTAGTAATGGAAGATGCCGACCATGTGGTAGAGCGGGGTGTGCAGAATTAGGGGGACAGAGAATCTTTCTTTGGTAAGCTCTTTCAGTGCTCCTGAAGGGAGGCCCATCTGTCCATCTCTGGAGGCAGTTGGGGGCTGCTTATCTTTATACCCACAAGCCTGGCTACAAATAAAAGACAAGTGGATACAAAGCATCATATCCAGAGGTTATTCCATGCCCTTTTCCTTCCCCATTCCACACATAAAAAAGATCCCAGATGTTCCACCCAGTCAAAGGGAACAGGCAGTGTTAGAAATTCAGAAGTTGCTAGACAAAAGATTCATCCAAACAGTCCCCACAGACCAAATAGGATCCAGAACTTACTCAAGATTATTTTTAGTTCCAAAGAAAAGGGGGGGACTGGACACCAATTCTGGACCTCAGCAATCTAAACAAATCAGTAAGAAAGTCCAAGTTCCAGATGGTGACACTACAGTCTATACTCCCTTTTCTGGGACAAAACAGTTGGATGTAAATGTGCTCGATAGACCTCCAGGATGCATACTATCACATAAGAATGGACAGGCGATCCAGGAGACACCTGCGCTTTCAGCTGGGAGCCAATCACAACCAGTTTCGAGCTCTACCCTTTGGCCTCACTGCAGCCACCAGAGTGTTCACCACATGCATGGCAGTAATCGAAGCTCACTTGAGGCACCTAGGATTCCAGGTGTTTCCATACCTGGACGGCTGGCTCCTAACCGCCACCACCGAGCATCTATTAATAAAAGCGAGAGACACTACCTTGCAGCTCTGCTGTCACCTAGGAATTACAGTAAACTACGAGAAATCTGCCTTGCTGCCTTCTCAGCATGTAGTATTTATAGGAGCAGAATTGATACAAGTGTGATGGCCAAACTTCCTCCAGAAAGGGTTCAAGTTCTACGATGTCAGGTTCAAAATCTCACAAAGAAAAAAACACAAGCAAGGATAGTCCTTAAAGTTTTGGGGACCATAGTAGCAGCAGTAACCTTGATCCCATTAGGGCACTTGCACATGAGAATTCTCCAGTGGCTACTGTCCACACATTGGTTGATGCAGAAATTGCTGATGTCCCACAAAATAATAACAGAATCTTGAAAAAAGATCTTCATTGGTGGCTTTACTCCACTCATGTGACGCTAGGCTGACAATTTGTACTTCCCCAACCATTAGCCACAGTGACCACGGATGCCTCTCAGATGGGGGGACATTATCTGAGAAAGACGGTCCAAGGCATCTGGCAGGATCACAAGTCCCATTTGCACATCAATGTCCTAGAGATGAAAGTGGTGCTTCTGGCATTGCAAGCATTCCAGGACTCTCTTCCGCTGGGAACTATTGCAATACAGACAGACAACATGTCTGTTGTATGGTATATAAACAAGGAGTAACCAGATCTTACCCCCTTTGTCAGGAGGCCCTGAGAGTATGGCAGTGGGCGACCTCCTCCAACACTTTCAGATAGCAATGCACATCCTGGGGAAATCCACCGTAATAACAGACAGACTCAGCAGAGCGATTCTGATGCCTCACGAGTAGTCCCTAAAACAGGAAGTAGCGGAAAGGATTTTCTGCAAATGCGGCCAGCCTTGCTGCAACCTTTTTGTGACATCCATGAATGCCAAATGCAGCAACTACTTTGCCCTTATCCCCCCTCTGGGGGAGTCACCAAGCAATGCAGTTGTATACGATTGGCCCTCAGGTCTCCTTTACCCTTTTCCTCCCTTTCCATTAATACCAGAGTTCTTCAGAAAGTACTTGGAAAGGGACTTGATACTGATCACCCCATACTGGCCTTGTCAAATCTGATTCTCCTTCCTTTGTGCCTCACCTTCGGGAGGAGCCTTGGATTCTGGACCTAGTTCCAGACCTTTTGACTCCATCCTTCTCTTCAGACCCTAAAATTGACAGCTTGGCTGCTCCGATTCTGACCATGACCAGGTTTCCTAACCTGTCTTCATCAGTTAAACACATCTTAATTTCTTTCCATAAGACTTATACGAGAAAGATATATAGAAGCAAATTGAAAAGATTTTCATTATGGGCTTCTCGTAACCACATTGATCCCTTTATTGCCCCAGTAAATTCCATTCTAAAATTCCTAGCAAAATTATTCAATGACAGTGCAGCTACCATTAGAGGTCAATTAGCAATGATATCTAGTTTTGATATAGGTGAGTCTGGCCTCAAAGTTATGTCTCATAGGCTATGCATAGCATTTCTTAAAGGTACTTTTACTACATCCACCTTTCAGAGACCCCCCCCCCCCAGCACCATGGGACTTAAATTTTGTCCTTTCTCATTTAAGTTTCCTCACATTTGAGCCAGCATCATCTTGCAAACTCGTCTTTGACATGGGAAACTATCCTCTTTATAGCAATTACATCTGCTAGGAGGGTGTCAGAGCTGCAAGCCTTGTTAATAAAGCCCCCTACTTGCTTTTCCACAGAGACAGTGTATCCTTATGAACTAACCCTTCCTTCTTGACAAAAATATGTTTAGACTCAAATTTGAACCAGTCTTTTATCCAAATTATGGGAATAAGGCAGAATACATGTTACAGCAGCTCGATGTGCACAGACAATTACGTTTCTACTTACACAGGACTAAGAGCTTCAGAAAATCTGACCAGCTATTTATATCCTTTTCAGAATCAAATAAAGGTACTTCAGTCTCTAAAGTAACACTATCGAAATGGCTTTCAGGTTGTATAACCTTCATTTATAAATCTCAAAACAGAGATCTCCCCCATAGAGTTAAAGCCCACTCTACAAGGGCCATAGCAACCTCTTCTGCCTTTCTGGCTAGCCAGACTATCAAATGATACCATTTGTGCTGTGGCAACTTGGGCAAGACCACATACATTTATCACTCATTACAAAGTCTAGTTGGCCTCCTGGAACAGGGCCCCTTTGGTTCCAAGATTCTGAAGAATATTCTCCCTTGAGCCACCTAAGAAAGATGTTGCTAGGGACGCTGTCACATCCTGGTAAGAATGAAGCTGAGATAGGACAACCGTACATAAAGAAATTATGTACTCACCATAACGTTCCATGTGTGTTGTCCATCTTCGCCTTCATTCTTGCATCCCACCCTCCTTCCCTCGGCTATTTTTACTCCTGGAAGACGGAGTTGGTACAATTGAATATCATTATTCTCTGGCCTTCTTTATTGCACTCTGAATTATTAAGCTACCTTTTATCTTTATTACCCTTATAGCTGCAGGCAAGATCTGGGGAGCTTTCCTAGTGCATGCTGGGATAGGGTTTAGTCACAAGCTTGTAGAAGCTTGTGTATAAAGGCCAAGTCGGATCCGAACTCATCCTGGTAAGAATGAAGGCGAAGATGGAAGACACACATGAAACATTGTGGTGAGTGCATAACTTCTTTTTTTGTTTTGTTGGGTTTTAGGAGAAGTTGGGTGCTAGAGAACCAGGATTCAGCAGATAAGAAGGAATCTTGAGTAATGGTATGGAAGTCTGTGAGGGAGGAAGCTGAGCAAATCAGGGTAGTGTCATCAGCATACTGAATCACTGAGGCCTGGGGTGTATTCAAGTGGAGCTGGTTGTTAAAAAGAAGAAAAAAAGAAGAGGACCAATGATGGAGCCTTGGGGGAACCCTTAAGGTGACAGGGAGAAAGGGGTAAAAGATATTGTTGCCACTGGACAGTCTGTTGACATTCTGCTAGGTAACTTTGAAACCAGATGATAGTGGGGTGACTGAGGCTAAGGGAGGAGAGGACATAGATGAGTTTGGAGTGGTTGACCATGTCAAAGGCCTTGGATAGCTCCAGTAATATGTCCGGTACAAATTGACCATTGTTTCTGTGCTGGTTAATTGTGTTAGGAATGGACAGTAGGGCTGTGGTGGTGGTGCTGTGAGAGGGGCAAAAACTATGTTGGGTATTAGATAGGAGCTTGTGTGTAAGGAGATAGTCCATAAGTTGGGTGTGTACGACCCTTTCCAGAATTTTTGAGAGGGGGGATAGAATTGCAATTGGGTGATAGTTTGGTGGCGTTACCTCCTTTGTGTAAGGGTAAGATGTGGGAGGTTTTCCAGATGGTGGGGACGTAAACTTCAGATAATGACCTGTTTATAAGTATGGATACAGGGTATGGGATTGTGGATACAGGGTATGGGATTGTTCCTGCTGCAGTTTGTAGGAAGTCAGCAAGGAGATTGTTGTCAGTTAAGGTAGTGGGCTTAAATATATTTAGTAGATGTTCATAGTGTTTCACTGTTGCAGTCATTACACTTGGGTTATCCTGCTGGCAGGCTACCCGCAGTCAGCCTGAATTCCAAAGTCTTGGTCCGGCGTCGGTTGCTGTCGCCTCTTCCCTGACGTCAGTGCGCCATGGGTATAAAAGATGCAGCCGACGCCATTTTCTTCAGTACTTCTTGCCGCGCGCTGCCCGAAGCAAAAGCAGTTCGCAAGTGCTGGTCGGCCGATTCCTGAGATTTTCGTGTTCGAATTTCAGATCCGAAGTCTTCATTTAAAGCTAAGTACCCCATTGGGGAAACTTTTTTCTTGCTCCAGACCGATGTCAGAAAAAGTTAATAATTGTATTTCTTGTGGGAAGCAAATACCTCATAAGGACTTCCATTCTTATTGTATTCCTTGCCTAGGCCCTGAGCCCGACATTGCTAATTGTAGGTTTTGTGCTAGATTTAACCAACGCACTTTTAAGCATCGGCACAATTTTGCATTTCACTACTTTGGCCGAAGATTTAATTACACAATGTCGTCGGATAGCTATCTGACTACTGCAATTCACAAGAAACGCAAGGAAAAGGACAGGCATCCGAGGTCCAAAACTGATGACGAGGCTTCTTCTAAGCCAGTCGCTGGTTCGCCGGTTCTCAGTGAGGTGCTTTTACAGCCCCTGACGCCCACTACCTCAGAGCCGCAGGCCGCTTCCAACTCCCATGTGGAGCCAACTAGGCCACAGGAAACTCAAGGTATTGGGCACTCGGAAAATATCCCTTCATATGGGTCCGTAGCCGCTGAGCAGGCATCGGCTTCTGAGGGTGTTTTCAGGCCTACACAGTTATATGTAAAACCGACTTCAGCTTCAAAGGCAAAGACTAAAGCTCCACTAAAGACAAAGAAACAATTACAGCAATCTCATGGACAGGCCTCCATGCCTAAAAAAACAGATGCTCAAAATGGCCGAAGACCTAATTACTTTGATCAGGGGTTCCCATCCCCCTCCTGATAAGAGGCCTAGGCAAGAGACAGAATATGAATCTTCAGATCTGGTTTCCATTTCCTCTGATTCCTCTTCTGAACAGGAATACTCTTTTCCTCCCTATGAGGATTCTGATGCTGAAGAATCTATCCCTTCAGCCTCTCCTCCTGAGGATTATTCTTTTGGGGAAACCCTGCATACCATGAGGGAGCACTTCCACTGGGAGAGCCAAGACTACTCAGAATCTAAGAAAAGGCTTGGAGACTTCCTTTTACTTCCTCAGCACAGGCCTCTTGCCATTCCTCCTGTTTTAGACATTGTAGATGATGTATTTTCAGAGTCCGGCCTGTCTCCAGACTCTTTACCTCCAGCACCTGTTAAGCCAGACAGATACTACAGGGTTGTTCCAGATTCCCATAAATTTATTTATAAAACCCTGCTGCTGACCCAGAAACTATATCTCAGGGTCCCAAAGGGGTCAAGGCTTTCACTACAAAAAACCCTATCCCCTCAGACAAGGATTCAAGGGCACTGGACAGATGGGGAAAAAAGATTTATACTTCTGCTACCTTGGCTGTAAGGGCTTTAAATTGTCAGTTTCATATGCTTAAATATCAGCAATTCTTAATGTCACTGCTTAAACAGAAAATGTTGACAAATTCTGAATGTGCAGAAAACAAAGAAATGCAGGATTTATTGCATGCAGTTGAACAAGTGGGAAAGCATACTTTGCAGTGTGGTTTTAACTCTCTGGAGGCCTCCTGCAGGGCCACTGTTACAGGTACTGTCATTAGGAGGCATGCTTGGTTAAAGGAACAGAATCTGCCTGATCATGTTAAAGCAAAATTATTAGATGCTCCACTACAGCATGATACTTTGTTTGGTGTTAAGGCAGAAGAGGTGTTGAAGAAAATGGAGGACACTGTTAGACAGAGGCACTGTTAGACAGAGGCACAGTATACTAACCTCAAAAAAAGGCATAGCAAAATTAATTTAAAATGGGTGGCGAAAGCCAAACACACTCTGGCTAGGCTTATAAATGCCCTAGGGCAGATAGCTTAACCTATGAACCTATGAACAAAGCAAAGTCTATGCAGACAGTTAAGGATTTCTTATAGGTACAGCCACCCAGAATTATCAGGAACTGGCCTTCAAAGAATTGGTCCTTTCCAGTGTCAGACAGGCCACAAAAAGGCAGATACAGATGCCCCAGAGGCAAATCCCAGCCCCAAGGCTCATACAGGTCTAAACAGTGGGGTGCTTCTACCTCCAAAAGCGGAGAAGACAAATGTCAGCCATACAGGAAACAGTCCCAATGACTTTCCTCTGCCAGCACCAAGCACTTATCTTTTGGTAGCCCCCTTAGGGGGAATACTAGCACTTTTTTTTCACAAAATTGGAACATGATCACCCAGGACAAATGGGTCTTGAATATAGTGTCACAGGGCTACAGGTTCCATTTTCACACCCTGCCAAGGTCAAAATGTATGCCAGACCTGCCGCACAATCAATGGGCAGAGGCACAAAAACAAGTTTCATCTGTCATGGACATGAGGGCCATTGAGCAGGTGCTGCAGCAAGAGCAGGGACAAGGATTTTACTCAAGACGTTTCTTGGTACCCAGAAAGGGCAAAGCCTGGAGACCAATACTGGACCTGTTTATTCTAAACACATTTCTGGACATTCCAAAATTCAAAATGTTGACTCTGCAACAACTTCTGCCCATGCTGGGCAAGAAGGCTTGGCTTGTAACATTGGACCTAAAAGAGGCATACCTGCATGTCCCAATCAGACAATCTTGCAGAAGATACCTCAGGTTCATAGCTGGCTCAATGCACTACCAATTCTCTGCACTGCCCTTTGGCTTATCTACTGTGCCCAGGGTCTTCACAAAATGCCTGGCACCAGTAATTGCATTTTGCAGACAGAGGAATTCAAATGTATCCTTACTTGGACGACTACCTTATTCAAGCAGAGAACAAGGACATTCTACTAAAGCATCTGGCGTTTGTAAAAAGATTACTAATTTGCCTAGGGTACACAGTAAACGAAAAGAAATCAAAACTAGTACCCTCTCAAGCGATAATATTCCTGGGTGCAAGCTTAAATACAACTGCCCAGATGGCTTATCTCACTCCAGACAAACAAAGGCAACTGACTTCTTACTTCAAAATGTTGGCAACAAAGACCCAGTTATCTGCAAGAAAAATTCTGCAGGCTTTGAGTTTCATGGCATCCTGCATTCTGCTAATTCCATATGCAAGACTGCATATGAGGAAACTACAATGGTATCTAAAAAGTGTTTGGACTCAACATTGCCACAGCCTGGAAACATTAATTATCCTCATTCCCTGCCTGCAAAAGGAGTTTCGATGGTGGGCACAGGCCTGTCAACACAACAAGGGACAGCCATTCACTTTACCCACAGCCAGGCAGACATTAACAACAGATGCATCAGACTATGCCTGGGGGGCACACTTGGCAGGAAAATGTATTCAGGGCACATGGTCTGCAAGCTAAATGCATTTTCATATCAATCAAAAAGAGATGCTAGCTGTTCAAAATGCCCTGACAGCCTTCAAGGATCTGCTTCATCGAGGACAACTGCTGATAGAGACGGACAATACTACAGTCATGTGGTACATAAACAATCAGGGAGGCACACATTCCTATCCCCTCTGCAGACTAGCCATGACTTTGTGGGACACAGCATTGACTTACTAAGTACACCTGCAAGCACAATTCCTGCCAGGAAAGATAAATACTCTGCCAGACGAACTAAGCAGAAACTTCACGGATCCACACGAGTGGAAACTGGATCCACAAATCTTCAGCATGATAAAGAAATGGGGATGCCCAGACATAGATCTATTTGTCTCCCCTCACAACTGCCAACTACAGAGAATCTGCACAAGGACTTATCACAAGCAAGCATGGAAACTGGATGCGCTATCATTCAGCTGGAAAACCCTAGCAGTATATGCCTTTCCTCCTCTGCCTCTCCTCCCCAAGGTACTCCTAAAGGTCAGACGAGAAGCCATCAATTATTCTGATTGCCCCAGACTGGCCCCGCCAGCACTGGTACCCAATCCTAAAGAGCTTGTCTCAAGGACCAGCCTGGACATTACCTCTAATGCCTCACTTACTGACCCAACGAAACAATCAGATCCTGCACAGCCAACTCAGGACCCTAAATCTGGCAGCATGGCGGATAATGTAGCCATTCAGAACACACCTCTCTCTAAAGCAGTGATGGATGTTATTTTGGAGGCCAGGAGGCCCAGTACCAGAAAATCTTATACAGAAAAATGGAAGAGATTCTGTGCTTGGAACCAGGCACACGGAATTGACACGTTTGTACCAAATATTCCTCAGATTTTACAATACCTAACTGAGATGCTGGACAAAGGCCTATGCTTTTCATCAATTAAAATCCATGCCTCTGCCATTTCTGCTCATTACAATACGGAACCACCTATTTTTTCTCATCCATTGCTAAGGCAGTACCTCAGATGAGCCAAAAACATAAGACCTCCAAGGAGAGCGCCATTACCTGCATGGGACCTTAATTATGTCTTGGAAAAACTCACACTGCCTCCTTTTGAGACAGCCAATGCAGCTGAGATAAAGTTCTTATCATGGAAAACAGCTCTGCTCCTAGCAATAACCTCTGCAAGACGAGCCTCAGAGTTACAGACACTCATGGCTGTGGAACCTTTTATAATTTTCCATCCAGGCAGGGTTTCTCTGAGGACAAACCCGACATTTATGCCTAAGGTAGTGTCCAGTGTGGCCCTTAACCAAACCATTCATTTGCCTACTTTTTATCCAAACCCACAGAATAAGGGTGACAGACTCCTGCATTCTTTGGACATACACAGACAGCTACGCTTCTACTTGGACAGAACTAAAGCTTTCAGAAGGACTGAGCAACTCTTAGTGGCATATGCTGCAGGATCACAAGGAAAGGCTATCTCAAAGCAGACTATTTCAAAATGGAAAGGCCACTGCATTCGTTTCTGCTATTCACAACATGGCAAATCAGTGCCTAAGGGCATTAAGCCACATTCAACCAGAGCAGCAGCCATGTCAGCAGCCTTCCTCAGAGGAGTGCCAACCAAAGACATTTTAGAGGCTGCAACTTGGAGTTCAGTGCACACTTTTGTAAGGCACTACCACTTACCTCTCTACTCTAAATCCAGAGCAGGCTTTGCCACTGCAGTTCTGCAGGGCCTTATAGTCTCTCCTAATCCTGTTTATACCCAGCCACCCAAGCTTTGGGATTCAACCCAAGTGTAATAACTGCAACAGTGAAACACGATGAACATAGTACAGTTGTGTACCTACCATAAATGTAGATGTTCGAGTGTATTCACTGTTGCAGTTCAGGTTACCCACCCACCATCCCCCTTTTCTTTGCTGGAACATTTCTCTATTCTATACAACTATTGTGGTGTATTTGCTTGTAGATGAAGGAAATGTTTACTTTAGTGCATGCATACTTATTGGCATAATTTTAGCCTACCCTTTTGGGGGCACCTGACATCTGGGGCAAGAAAAACTGAAGAAAATGGCATTGGCTGCATCTTTTATACCCGTAGCGCACAGATGTTAGGGAAGAGGGGACAGCAACCGACGCCAGACCAAGACTTTAGAATTCAGGCCGACTGCGGGTAGCCTGCCAGCAGGATAACCCAAGTATAATGACTGCAACAGTGAATACACTCTAACATCTACATTTATGGTAGGTACACAACTGTACTTTTTTTGATGGTGTTAGTGGAGACTGATTGTTGCTTTTGGGAGGGTGTAAACAGTTGTGGTTTGGGGTAGGAGGGGTGTGGTTGGGACTGGTCTGAGTCTGTGCAAGTTGTTAAACTGATTCTGTAAAGTAAGTATTAAATTGAATGGCTGAGTTCATGGAGTTGTTGGCTGTTGGGTGAGAGTGGTTGTTTTTCCAGGCTGCAATATATTGTTAACTGCTTCCCAGAATGTTTGAGGGTTATTTTGATGTTTATTCTGTATGTTGTAATAGTAGTTGCTATTGTCTAATTTTGCTACTTTTTTTGCCTTATTTCGGAGTTCTAGGAAGGTTTGTTTAGTTAAATGGGATTTGGTATTACAGTATTGTTCCCAGACTTTATCTCTGGTTCTGAAAAGGGATCTGGATTCTTTACTTAGCCAGGGTGCATATTTTGATTTCACTCTAATGGTTCTAGGGTGGGGCATGATAGATGAGTATGTTTAGGAAGGTGGAGTTAAAGGAGAGAATGGCTTCTTCTATAGGCAGGTGCTTGAGAGGTTCCCAATTGCAGCTTTTTAGGGCAGAGATAAACCTGTTTGGATCAAAGTTTTTTTTTTTTTTTTTTTTGTTTCTGACTAAATGAATGGAGGGCTGGCAGTTTTGATGAATGCGGTTTCTGAGGAGAAAGTTGGAACGAAGAAGTCAATCAATATTAAAGTTGCCCATTAGTATAGTTTCTTGTGGGAGAAATTTGGAGGTCTGTTGTAGTATACTTTCAAGTGTGGTGATATCGTTGGCTGGTGGAATATATCCAGCTATGATATTTAGGCATTTTTGGGGGGGTTAATTGTTAACTTAGCAAATATTAATTCTGCATTATCAAATTCAGATATGGAGAGGTCCAGAAGGTCTAGTATAAGGCAGTCTTTGAATAAGATTTCAACACCCTCTCCTTTTTTGTGTTTCCTGTTTTTACATAGGATGCTGTAACAGGGGACAGTAATTTCATTGCTACTGATATCTGGTTTAAGCCATGTTTCTGTTAGTGTTACAGCATCAGGGGAGTAAAGGGATAGTAGGGCACGTCGCTCATGGACTTTGCTATACTTCTTACATTCATATTAAGGATAAGAAGGGAGGATTTACTTCTATGGTGGAGTATAGCAAGTGTTGATGGTGAGGGGCTGGGTAATGAACTACACTTGGGGGTGGGATCAGGATTAGGGTAAATGTCTCCTGAGTACCTTAAATGCATAATTATATGTAAAAGGACCTTGGAGAGTTTGTGTTGAAGTTTTGGATATTTCAGAGCTCCTGATGATGTGGGATGATGAGGAAGGACATTGTGTGATAGTCTATACAGGTGGTGTGGAAAAGGGTTGAGGCTATAGTATGGTGTTGTGAACAACATGGGTAGTGGAATAAGGAGGTTTGCTGGGGGGGGTAGTGGATAATGAATGAGTGTCATAAGTGGAGAGAGAAAAGTGTTAAGCTAGTAGCGATATGGAGGAGTGTTGTATTAAAAGGCTTCATTTTGAGGTTGAGCTGGTATGTGAGGTTGCAGTAGATAGGGAATAATGTATGAATAGCAAACATAGTAGGGAGAGATATAATGTTATAGAAGTGTAAGTGGGTGCTTTGGTAAGGTTTTTTGGGAGTATTGTGTGTTGTGTACTTCTGCCTGATTGGAGAGGTTGAGAGCAGAAGATGAAGTGAGGGGAGGGACTAATGTAGTGGGGTGTGGAACTGGTTGGTGTGATGTTGTAGGATTGGGTGTTGGGTGGCAGGTGTGATTATGCTTAAGTATAAATTTAGGTGAAGTGGGGGGGGGATTGGGGGTAGGGTAGGGGAGCTGAGTGAGCCTGAACGCAGCAAGGGGATATGGAGCAGGTAGAACCAATGGGGGCAGATCGCAGTAGTAAGTCAGTCGAAAAAAACTATCCACAAGTTGGAACTAAGGTAGGCAGCAGGCAGCAAGTCAGTGCCATTCTAAGACACCAAGGTAAAGAGAAGCAGAGGTAGTGTTTAATTTAGCACAGTGGGCCTACTGTACAGTAGTATGGGTGAGGGAATGGAGAAATAACTTTGCAGAGAGGGAATGGGGCAAGGGGCAGTTTTGCTGGGGTGCTATTTCCTTGTAAGTGTGAACTTACTAGAGATGCTACACCCAGAGGGCTTTCAGTTGCAAAAGTAGAGCAAATATGGCATCCAGGGTTTTTAAAACCTTTGGTGTGTTGTACCTGAGCAATCACTGGGGGGGTGGGGGAGGGGAGGGGATGGAAACAATCAAATTGGAGTAAATAGTAGCAGGGGGAATCCAAGGCACTGTGCAAACCTAGCTAGTTAACAAAGGACAGCAAAGGAAATAAGATAAACATACAGACACCCTGTTCAAGGACTGGAAGGTCAGTAAGAGTACACCACAGGTTGAAATTGCATGCTGCTTACTAGTCTGCAATGGCAGATTTTATTCTCTTTTACATTTGTTTTCTCCTTTGCTCTTTGTTTGCTGCACACTATGTAGCTAAAGATAAAAGCAGCTTGAGACTTTGCACTTTTGTTTGGTGTTTAATTAGTGAAGAATAAGTATTGAGGGGAGGGGCTGAAGGCTATGACTCTGTTGAGAGGGGCTAAACACCTTAACATAAAACAGAAAAGTTAAGCAAAATGTATCAACAGTGAAACACACCTACACTACACATAAGTGGCAACAGCAAGGTTCCTGGAGTAAAAGCTGGGGCTGCAGTCTTTATTTTTGGTGACTGTTGCTTTATTAGCTTTATTTTTCCAAAGTATTCCCTTATTAAGCGTTGTTCTCATCTTTTCGTGTTTTATTGTTGGCCCTTCATCTGTTCACAAATATTTCTACACTCCTTCATACTCAAGTTCCTTTGCATCACATTGCTGTTCCATGTTGGTATTTTCTTGGTGCTGCAGCTTTCCTACTACAAATGTTGCTTTTGAACATTTATCAAGACCAAAAGCTATTCTTACATCGTCTGATAAAGTGTTAATCACTTGTAATTGTGCATTCAGATGCTTACCTGATAAACTATACAATTTTAAATCATCCATAAAAATAAGATGTGTTTGACGTTGGTAACCATAGCCTAGTCTATTAAGTAAATAGCTTAATGGGTTAAAGACTGACAAAAACAGGAGCGGTGACAGCGTGATCCTGGGATATCCCCCTTGAGATTTTTATCACCAGGATAATTTTTTACCCTGTGTCATGACTTAGCTGGAAAGAGGTTTGCCACTGTTTCATAGTCACTGCAATGTAACTGATCACGAAGGGTGTATCTTAGTCATTTGCATATATCCTATGGGCCTCTTTTACAGGAGGTTTAAGGCATCAGACAGTGAAAGCTCTAGATGGCTAGGTTTTTCTTGTAGATTTTACTAATTGGTTTGTCTGTTTGACCTTTATACTCTTTGGTTTGGATAAACCATGAATGGAGGGATACTGTTGAATGCTTTTTTTATAATCTGTCTGTACGGGTTCCTATCAGAAGAGTGAATGCTTAACTTTATTGAACTTTAAAACACAAAGCCTGAAAATGTCGAAGGCACGGAACATCAATTTTTTTCCCCAGGGAAAAAAATCGATGGGCCGTTCTCCGGACTTTGCTGTTTTCTGCACTGTGGTGCAATCTCGGAGTTGTATGTTTAAGTTAGGGGGTGTGGGGGGGCAAACCCCCCCCCCCCGCACTTTATTTTACCTGTACAGTTTTTTTTTTTTTGGATCAGCAAATTTTTTCCCTGGGAAAAAATTTGCTGATCTGTTCCTTCAACATTTTAAGGTTTCGCATTTTTAAGTTTGATAAAAGAGCGTTCGCTATTTTTAACGTTCGATCTTCTGATATTGACACGTCTATACCATACTTAGGTTGCTCCCCTTTTTACAGCTCTCTGCTATAGCTTTGTTTAATAATATATTGACCGAATCACCAAATTAATGGCAGCAGTTAACATGATAGCCCGACCCCATGTAAAAAAATGACATTGTGTTTACTCCCTGTATCCTTTTTGTAAAGAAACTTTGTAGCTGTTCCAGTTGCTGCATATGTCTGGTCATGTACATACTGAAGGGGGCATTATAATGTGTTTGGGTCCGATGAGGGCTGAGTGCAATGGTATGATGACCTCTCTGGACCTAAATGCCCTTGCTTATAAGTTGAGCAACATAAAAAGATTTTCTTACTATGCTGGACACATATTGGTCGAAGGCTAGTTTTACTATTTACATGAGTTCCCAGATCCTTGACTAGTGAATCAACTTTTAGGGGTGCTTAATTAATGACATTGTTACCCAAGGTGGCCAGCTTCCCAGAAAATACTATAATGTATTTCTTGCTACTGGGTTTTAAGCTATGGCTTTGGCACGAATCATTTATGGTTTATATATGTTCATATGTTCATACTAGGCTAACTGCCCTTGCAAGCCATTTTAAACCTAGCCAATTATTCCTTGTGAGACTCGAACCCTGTACCTTGTGTTTGTAAGGCAAACACCTTAACCATTAGGCCACCTTCCCAACCCTAAATAACAAGCCCTTGTAAGTCTCAAACCCAGGACCCTGCACACAATATCCACAGTGATTTACCACTAACCCATTTGAGCTGTATTTGCCTATATTAGACCTTCCCGAAGAGGGAGGGTTCAATGACTGCTCCCAGTTTGCAGTCATCTGTGAACTTTGTTAGCCAGAGGCTTTTGACATTAGCTTTGACATCCGAGAAGTGGATGCCAAAGTGGAGTGGGCGTGGTTCAGAGCCCTGGGGACTCTTTGTGGAGATGGCTTTCCTGATTTCTAACCTCCTGGATCCGGCCATTGAGCCAGCTAGCTCTCCAGCATATTAAAAGGAGTTTATACCTAGTTCCATAAGTTAGTTTAAAATGCCTGAGTGGGATATTTTATCAGATGCTTTAGCCAGACCTAAGGTAGGCAGTATGCACCATTTCCCCCTTCATCCATTGCATTAGTGACCTTTAGTCCACCAGATTCAGTAAGCATGATATTCCTTTGACAAAGCCAAACTGGGATGCATCCAGTGTCAGGAGGTCTCTTATGCCCTTATTGATAATTTATATGATAATTCTTTCAATGCTTTGTAAGTAAGACTAGTCAGACTAATGAGTCTGTACTTTCCAGGATCTGTTGAAGGTCCTCCCTTATGAAGGGAGATGACCATTATAGTCCTTTATTCTTGTGGTACAAAGCCCATTTTAAAACTATAGTTAAATAATGACTCCAGGGGTCCTAATGAGTCATATTTTAGACTGCTCAGAAGGCACCCAGGGATGTTATCATGGCCCATTGAGGCCCTTGTTCTTGGCTTTAGTGTGCACAGCCAGTACATGCTCCCTAGTTATAGCTGGAGGGGTTATGTTTGAGAGTATATTTTTGGTGTGATGGTTGGGGGTGAGAGGGGGTTAAAGTTAGAACTGAACTTGTCTTCTAAGAAGTTCGCTATATCACTAAGGTCAGTGAATGTGGCACCATTAACCACAAGTTTAGCACATTGCTGTATGCTGCCCTTGAGGTTCCAGACTTAGCTGAAAAAGGTCTTATGGTTATTTTTTCACGTGGGAGGATAGCTTGACCTCAAAATTGGCTTTGCTTGACCTAATTAGCCCTCTCAGTTGCCCATTTTGTTTGATGAGGGAGTTTTCATCTTTATTGGAATTACCCTTCCTGATTTGTGTTTTGTTTTCCTTTTGTTGTATATCCTGTTTAATTTAGGATGCCACCAAGGTAGTTTGTTTCTGGGGCTAGTCCTAGTCTTGCTTCTGCTAGGTACATCTGCTTCTATGCAGCACTGACTTGGTTGTGCAGAGTTTCTGAGAGTAGTGTCTTAGTTGCTTGATAGTGTTCTCTATTTGATATTCCCACTGTGGCATCAATCTGCTTGTTCACTTCCTTTCCTTTGTTACTCTGTTGTTATGGTAACATGTTTTCTGTTATTGGTTTAGCTGCCCAGTGTATGTCCATCCATTTGTTTTAAATCAAGCAGGTCTTACCTTAGATTGTTCTTTTCTAGACTGAGAGTATCCTCTGTGACTTCAGTTTCCCACTTTTTCTCCTTGCTGTGCAGTTCTAACTGGACTTTCATGCTGGTCTCATGCAGAAGGTTCCAGAACATTGCTTTGTATGTCAATAACAGGTGCATTCTGCGCTTTCTGCTGCACCGCCATCTGGGGACTCGTTGACCACTTGTGTTGCTCGATCACTAAACTTCAGTTACATTACACTTTTATGATCTTTATTTTTTTGTTTGTGAATTTACCATATCCGTATGGTAATTTGGAGTTGCATTTTTCATATTGATTAGTATGGTTTTCATCTCTGCATAAATATCCCACTGTGTTATAGTTGTAGGTACTAGGCTATCTGCCCGAAGGCATTTATAAGCCTAGCCAGAATGTGTTGGCTTTTGCCGCCCCCTTAGATTAGTTCCCTGTGCCTCTGTCCAGCAGAGCCACTGAAGTGAGTCTGAGTGTTAGATCTTTTTCTTCCTGTGCCTGGTTTATTTTTTTATAAATTTTGATAACCTCTGATCTGATGTTGTCAGTCTTTTATCCTTGATGTTTGGGTTCAGTTCTGAGCATTGGAACTGACTCGACCATTACTAAAGTGTGGGAGCACCAAAAACTATCTAGCTTAAGTCCTACCCAGAATGCTCCCTTCCGAATTGCCTTAGATCTCGTTTGCCACTTCCTGTGACAGACGCGATTGCAAATAGCTCTTGAGCTAAGTGATTTATTTCTCTTCTATTTTAGATAAATCCCTGTGTTTATAGGGTCATAGGGTTCCCTATCAGAAGCCTGAAACACTATAAGCCTGAAAATCAAAATCCTGACACCAAAAGCCTGAAAATTCAAAATCCCGAAAACCCAAAATCCTGAAACTCAAAATCCTGAAAACACAAAATGGACATACTGACGTCATTGTGTCTTTGCTATTGTTAGCCCTGTGGTGTTAGGTCATGCGTTGGGTTCAGGTAAGTGTGCGGTTGGTTTTATGTTAGGGTTAGGGGCGGTTTAAGTGAGTTAGGGTTAGGGCGCAGGTTAGGCATGTATGCAATAGTGACAAATATTGGGGTTAGGGGCGGTTTAAGTGAGTTAGGGTTGGGCGCGGGTCAGGTGAGTGTGCGATAGTGACGGACCTTAGGGTTAGGGTCAGGGTCAGTTGGTAGATATTAGTGTCTTTATAGTGACATATTAGCATTATTTGTGTTTTCAGGATTTTGAGTTTCAGGATTTTGGGTTTTCGGGATTTTGAATTTTCAGGCTTTTAGTTTCAGGATTTTGATTTTCAGGCTTATAGTGTTTCAGGCTTTTGATAGGGAACCGTTCATAGGTAGGTACTAGACTATCGGCCCAAGGGCCTATGTAAGCCTAGCCAACAAGGTTCCCTGTCTTGCACCACCCAAGGAAGTTATTTCCTGTGCCACTGTTGAGCAGAGACACAGAAGTGATCCCCAGGGTGTATTTCCTATTTCCCATCCATTCATCAAGATTTTTCTTGTAGAGTGCTAATGAAGACCTTTGCTTGACATAGAAGGGTAGCCTGTTCCAAAGTATACATAGATGGGTAGCCTGTTCCAGAGTATCTTATATTATATAGATTTTAGATAAGATCTATATCTTATTATATAGATTTTTTTTCTCTCATTAGTAATTACTGTTGTTTTCCTTTACAGCCTACCCATTTTGAAATAGCTCCTTACCTTTCTGTGTTTCTCTTTAAGACTTCTGTGTTTTCTTCAACTACCATGTGTGGTAGTTTTTTTTTTTTTTTTTTTCCATATCTTTGGGTACTGTCCCCTACCATTGTTGGTAGTCTGTATCTTTGATCCCCCCCCCAAAAAAAAAGTGTGCTATGCGTACACGTTTCTATTAGTTAGTTTTTCTCTAAGTATATAGGGTGTGCGTGTGTGTTTTTGTGTACACTTGTTTTTCTTGGAGAGTATCATGGCTGATAATGACAAAGGCACTTCTGGTTTTAAGAAATGTCTCAAATGTGGATGAAAATTGCCCATTTCTGTTGGGCACTCCCTCTGTGTTTACTGCCCAGAGCACTTAAAGGAAGATTGTTCTGTCTGCTGTAGTTTCAGTCACAGAGCCCTGGTGGAAAGGAAAAATAAGCTAATTTTGAAGGGGATGATAAAATCTATCTATTGAAGGGCCATTTCTGGTCATGAGAAAAAAAAAGTAAACCTGATGTTTCTTCCCATTCCTCACCTTCCTCTCCTTCAAAAGTTGACAAATGCAAGAAAAGGAGTTGATTGGTGTCAGCTTCACCCATGGCTCAGACAACCAAGAGGCTTAAAACTTCAGTTCACTCTGTTAGTGTGGAACCTGTATGGACTTTAAAAAATAGTTTGGTACCAGTCTTTGTACTTGTTGGCACAGACTCAAGCCCAGACCATGGAACCGATAGTCACGATGCTGTCTGCTACTATGGTACTGACATCTATGACTCCAATAGGAAGCACTGAATTTTCAATTCTAGATCATCCTAGGACCAGATATTCCCCATCCATTGAACTTTTTGCAGATCAGTTACCTAGCCCTGTTTTGGAATGTCCAAGATGCCCTTCTACCCAGTCTTATTAGTTCCACAAAATGTCTGATAAAATCTGTTGTGTTGAGATTAGTCGATCAGCTTATTGTGGTGAGGAGAATTTCAGGTGTGTCCTCAGTTCTAGCCCCTTCCAGTGCCGGAACCCGTCTTTCAACTCCAACTCGTCTTCTTTCTGTGAGGTGTTAGAGATCCCAGGTCTGACCTTTCCGGTGCCGACTGCTTCGGTCCTGGCGAGATCTCCATTTACAGCACTGATTCCTACCCTGAGTTCTTTGGCCTTTTTCCAGCTGAAGACCTTTAGGGGTCATGGCTATGCTGTCTGCTCCGAAGGGCAAGACTCCACTTCAACTTTTTTGGAGCCATCTCTAAACCTTGGCGCTTTAGCACACATTAGTTCAACACCAGCTTCGGCTTCAGGGGCTGCCTCTTTGGAGCGGGGGAAGACCATGGTTCCGAGGCAGTCCTTCTCTGTTCCGGGATCTCTTCCCTCTTTGTGGGCACCAGCTTTCCAGGCCATGGAGAGGGCCCTGTCCACTGTGGGCATTCAGTTGGCTCCACAGCTGTCAGAGCAGTTTCCCGGTCCTTCCTCTCGTCCAGAGCCTCTACCAACTCCCAGCTTTCCAGGCCATGGAGACGGCCCTGTCCACCGTGGGCATTCATTTGGCTCCACAGCTGTCAGAGCAGTTTCCCGGTCCTTCCTCTCGTCCAGAGCCTCTACCAACTCCAACACTGGGACAGCAAGCACCAAAGCTACAGGAGTCATCTGCTCAAGTTTTATCCTCTTTTGACACCTCTTCAAATTATCCCACTGAAGAGGTTCCACAGAAGAGGAAGTGTAAGAAGAAACACCTCGATTCCCCCAGAGGAATCCATCATGGAAGACACTGATTACAATGAGGGGGAGGGTCCCCCATGCTTACCCCCGGAAGATATCTTCTTTGGAATCATCCTTGAGATCCCTGAACATAGAGGTGGCTGGACATCCCAGCAGCCCTCCCTGGAGGAATCAGTGTACCTGCAAGCTTTCAGTGCTTGACCATCTACCTTTTGGGTAACTCCGTCCACTGCCAAGCTCATTAAGTTGATCTTTTAGAGGGCATGGAAGGCTTCTGGCACTATAGGACTCATCCCCAAGAAACCAGTCAAAATTCTAACTGCTCACAAAGATCAGTTTTGGACAAAGGGATTGGCAGTAGATCCCATGGTGGTAGCTGCGGCCACAAAAAGGAATTGGCAGAGGACAGTTCCACTATCTATACTCCTAATAGAGAGTCTTGGGTGATGGATAGAGTTGGGAAATGGTTTTATGCTTAGTCAACCATTGCATTGAGATTTTTGAACTTTATGGCACACATTGCCAGACTTCAAAGAGATCTGATTAAAGAGCTATCAGATACCCTGACATATCTGATGAAGTCCAAGATAAGGTTGCTTCTCAGTTGGCTACCCTAGAGTCCATTTCAAGTTCATCCATGAGGCTCATAGCACATGCAGCCAAAGGGACGACTAGAACAGCAGGATCGGGCATAGCCATAAAGAGATATGCCTGGATGTGCTTGTGTGAATTTGCAGAGCTATTCAAGTCTTCATTCATCAATGCCCCCTTTGATGGATTGTCACTTTTTGGCCCTAAAGCTCAGGAAACTTTGTCCAGGTGTGAAAAGGATGGAAAGACCCTTTTTGCAGTGGGCGTATGTTTTCTGCTCCTCAACGGTCCTATTCTAGGAACCAGAGGAGCAGTAAAATGTGGTTCAAAAAGTCCCAAGGATGTTTCCTGGACACACGTGGCAGTGGCAACCCCAGAGGCAGAGGGGAGAGCTTTAATGGAAGACTATATCCACTCAGCAGAGGTGGCCTGCAAAATCAGGGTTCTAGGGACACCTTTCCTCGGAAACCCTACCAGCTCTCCTGAAAGGAAGCCCAACTGATTTCCTCTGGAAGCAGTCAGGGGGCATTTATCCTTGCACTAGCATGTCTGGCTTCAGATAACTTCAGATATTTGGGTGCAGAGGATCATTACCAGAGGATACACAATACCCCCTCCACACCTTCCTGACGTTCCACTCAGTCAGAGGGAACCAGCAGTATTAGAAATTGAAAAACTGCTAGAAAAAGAGTCAGATAAGAGGTCCCACCAGACCAGATAGAATCCGGAGTTTACTCAAGATTCTTTTTAGTGCCAGAAAAGACAGGGGACTGGAGACCAGTTCTGGCTCTAAATTTGTAGGATTATTTTCGTTTCCCACAAGCCTTCTACCAGGAAACTCTATAAAAGCAAATTGAAAAGGTTCTGTTGTTGGGCTCGTGATAACAAGATTGACCCCTTCTGTGCTCCTATCAATAGAGTCTTGGCATTTGTAGCTTTGGGTTTTGAAGCAGGGGCATCTTCTTCTATTATCAAAGTACAACTAGCGGCTATTTCATATTTTCACAATGGGTTTGAAAAATATTCATTAATTTCTCATGAACTTTGACCTAAATTTGGTGTTACAGTCAACAGTGCATTCTGTAGATCAGTGTGTGTATGTACCTTTAAGAAGCTATCCAAGGGCTTGCACAGCTGTATAAATACTGAGCACTTGCAAGCCTGACTGCCATTTTATAGTTAGCTGTTGAGATGCAACCATGTATGTATATAAGGTCTGTCTGTTAACTAGTTCATTTATATTTTATGATGGTGCTATCCATCCTGGTGTGTTTCTATGTATTAAAGCATCTAAACAAAATACCCCGCCTACTTGTCATCTGTGTTAGAGAAGGACAAGGAGACATGGTGCCAGAAGTGGGGTGTCTAAAGTACATGGTGTTAGAGGCGGCATGGCTAAAATGTCTTGAGGCACTTGCTGGGAACTGGTGAAATATAAAGGAGTGAATCATCCCTACTGTATGCATACTTCCCAAAGCAGGTCAGAAACAAATTTTAGATATTAAAACTTGCTCAGCACTATTTCTTATTCAGAAAATATGAAACAAGGCATACAGACAGTTCTAAACAATATTCACATAAACCAATATGTACGATATTGATAAAAATATTCAAATTACTACTGAAAATGTTTGAAATAAAGTCCGAATTGCATAAAATGAATAAAATAAAGGGAAACAACTGCATTTTTCAATATGTGCTTAGTAAATCCATATTTTTCATATTAATCAAAGATGTCCGAGTTTTCAGAAGTGTGTAAAGTGCTCGCATGTTTGCGCAGTATTACAGTTATTTCACAAAATACAGCTATTACAGAGCATATGTCTCAAAATACAGTATTTTTAAGAGTTTATTGTGGATTTGAAAGTTATTACAAGCTCACAGAACAGTTTGTGCATACTTAATTACAAGGGCTACATTCTCAGTGCATTTGTGCATACTTTGTGGGCATGGCAGATGGATTTCGAAAACCTACTGCACTTGTGTTTGACAGTAATATTGCTGAGAAACTAGAGAGTGTTTAAGTAAGAGTACGACATTTTCATACAGGCTGCATATGATAAAGACCATACAAAGGCATTTAGCTGGGTCAAAAGCCATAGAAAGGAAACGATCATTTGTGTATGCACCTGCTGTCTATACCGGAGAGGGAGAAAACCGTCATGTTGTTGTACCAGCTGTGTCATGCAAGAACCCTGAGTGCTTAAAACATTAATTTAGAGAAGTGTGTAACCCCCAGACAAATGTTACAATCGATAGGGACTTATTTTACACAAGGGATCAAAAAGCCTGGTGAAATTTTTGCAGCATATATGACTGACCTGAGAAATAAGGTAAAGCGTGCAGATTTGGTGATTTAAGGGCTGAGTTAATAAAGGACAGACTTGTGTATGGTATTAAAGATGATGCAGTGAGAAAGATTTTGCTTTGTGACAGTGATTTAACTTTGAATAAGGTGATTGAGATTTGTCAGCTGTACGAGCTCACAGAAAAGCCCACAAATATGTTTACAAATGAGAACTGCTCTGCAAGGCACATTGACAAAGCTCATGTTGACAGTATGCAGCACGTGGTTAAAAGAAACAGACCCAAGCACATGGCAGCAACTGTAGCCCCTGCAGCACTCACTGGTAAACCCTGGAACTTTCTAGCAAATTCCAGAATTTGCACAGCCTCCATGAAGCATAAGAGTGAGTCAGCAAACTCAGTGCGTGGGCCCCAACCCAGTTTCAGTGCCAAATGTCGTAATTGTGGTGGAAGTCATGAATCTACAAGGGAAAAATGTTTAGTTCTTTGTCAGCAGTACCACAGATGCAATAAGTGGAATAATTTCAAAAGGTTTTGTAAATAAAAAGGCCCTTATTCTTTTATTAAAAGGGAACATTTTGAGAAACAAGGTGATCAGTTAGAAAGCTGCAACCCTACTCTTTATGTTGATGGTGTGTCAGTGCTTCATGAAACAGTTAATCCAGTAGATTTAAGGGCGAAGAATTAAGCATTTTTAACTGTTTGGATAAATGGTAAACCAACAGAGCTCAAAGTTGACACAGGTTCCAACTGCAATGTTATGTCAGCAGAAACATTTGCTAGTGTGTGTCATGGTGAAAAGCTTGATTTGGCAAGGTGTGAGAAGCTTGTTGCTTATGGAGGTGAAGAAATTCAGGGTGAAGGCTTAGTAGTGCTTTCATGTTACTGTGTTGGAAGATGCTACAATAGGGTTACCACCTGTCCCACTTTGCGAGGGACAGTCCCTCTTTGGGCAGTTGTGTCCTGCAAAAAATGTGAACAAATGGCAAATGTCCTGAGATTTTAGAACAAAATACTTTTCTATATTTTATGTAATAGTTGCATGAAACAGTTATTCTGTATCTGAAACACCTAAATGTTATAAGAAACAGAGTAAGGAACTAAAATGCTACAAGAATAAACTTTTATTCAGGCAAAAAACTGAAGTTCTGTCCTTTGTACTGGCCGTGGGTATGTTTTGCCCTGCAAAATCTGATGTTTGTAGCACAAATGTCCCACTTTGGGCATTTGGAAAGGTGGCAACCCTATGCTACAACTTATTTTATGTGGTCAAGAGGTATGTTCAGTCATTAAGGCTCATAGATGGTTTGAAAATCGGACTGCTTTCATTTAATAAGGAAGTCCATCATGTTAGCTTAAAAAAACACTACTCTAATTTCACCCAACATATTTTTTTGAAGACAAAGTAGGAAGCTTCCAGTTTTGTACTCCATGAAGTTAAACCCAGAGGTCAGTCCAGTTGTCAGGCCAGCACGTACAGTTCCAATAGCCATGCAGGACAAGAGTCAAAGCCAAGCTGGATAAAATAGTGCGTCAAGGTGTGATTTGTCCAGTTGCAACTCCAACTGGGTGGGTATCTTCCACGGTGGTAGCTCATAAGAAATGCTCAGATTACATCAGTATATGTATTGACTCATGAGATTTGAACAAAGCTCTAAAAAGACCTCAGCATCCAATGTGCACAGTCGAAAAAGTCACATCCTTGATGCCAAATGCCACTGTTTTTTTCTGTCTTAGATATAAAGAGTTCATTTTGGCAAATTCCGCTTGACAAAAAATCATCATTGCTTGCTACTTTCAGTACTCTATTTGCCAGGTACAGATTTTTGAGAATGCCATTTAGGATAAATTCTGCAAGTGAAGTCTTTCAGCGTGCAATAGAGCAAATTTTTTCTGGGTATCCTTGTGCTATTATAGTAGACAACTTACTAGTAGGCGGTAATGGTGAAGCTGAACATGACAGAAACCTCACAAAAGTTCTAGAAAGGGCACATCAAGTGAATCTTAAGCTCAATCCACAGAAATGCAAATTAAAGCTACAAGAAGTTACTTATATTGGTCGTTTATTTACCAGTACAGGCCTATGACCAGACCCTTCTAAGCAAACAGCCATTCTTGAGATGCCAGCTCCAGACAATGTTCAAGCCCTGCAGCGTTTTCTTGGCATGGTCAACTACTTAGGCAAGTTCATTCCAGACTTGCACCAACTTTCAGCACTGCTTAGAGAGCTGACACTTAGAGATGTTTCATGGTCTTGGTTAGAGCAACTCCAAAGAGCATTTGATGTCCTAAAACAGATAATTGCTAGTCCACCAACTCTCAGTTGCTATGATGTTCACAAGCCTGTTGCACTTTCCTGTGATGCTTCGAAATTTGGTCTTGGTGCAGTCATTCCAAAAGAGAATCAACCTGTTGCCTGTGCATCGAGAACTCGTACCCAAACTGAAATGCAGTATGCCCAGATTGAGAAAGAGCTTTTGACAATTGTGTTTGCTGTTCGAAGTTCCATGATTATGTTTATGGTAGGCCTATCCAGATCGAAAAAGATCACCAACCTCTAGTCACTATCTTGAGAAAACCTATGCATTCAGCTCCAGACAGATTGCAATGCATAATGCTGAGATTGCATAAGTATAATTTCAATCTTGTCTACAAGAAAGGCAAACTTCTTTATCTTGCTGATATATTATCCAGATCGCCCAGAAACACCGCAGAACAGCATGAGAATGAGAATCTTGATTTTTGGAGTCATGGAAGTGAGAGAGTTTTGTTCACACGTCTTGATGAGCTGAGAGATCACACAGCCACAGATCCAGTTTTACAGAGGCTCAACCAATCTATCAAGCAAGGATGGCCATCAAAGCAATCTAGTTTACCTCAAAAAGTGCAACCTTATTTTCCTTATAGAGATGAGATTTTGTCTGACAAAGGTATCGTTACGAAAGGTCCGAAAGTAATTGTTCCAAAGTCCTTGCAACAAGAGTACATTACAAGCTTGCATCGTGGTCACCCAGGAATCGATTCTACCAAAAGAAGGGCGAGAGAGCTAGTATTTTGGCTTTCTATGTTACTGGACATTGAGAGAGCAGTTTCATCTTGGTCTGTGTGTAATAGTACTAAGCTACATCAACAGAAGGAACCACTTGAGCTAAACCAGATTCCGGAACTACCTTCGCTGACAGTAGCCACCGACATTTTCGAGTAGAATGGTCAACATTATTTGGTGTTAGTAGACTCTTACTCCAATTGGTTCAAGATCGGCTTCCTAACCTAGGATCCAAAACTGTCATTGCTAAGATGAAATGTTATTTTGCAGTAAATGGTAGTTCTCACAAAGTTATTTCTGACAATGGCCAGCAGTTTCCAAGCTAACAGTTCAAAAGATTTGCTGAAGAAAGGGACTTCACTCATGTTGCGAGTAGCCCTGAATACCCGCATTCAAAGGGTTTGGCAGAAAGTACAGTTCAAAGTGCAAAACAGTTACTAGAGAAGTCAAAATGAGATAATAGAAAAGTTTTGAATCTCTTGAATCTCAGAAATGTTCATCGTTATAAACATCTTGGTTCATCTGCTCAGAGACTTCTGTCAAGACAAACCAGAACCACATTACCAGTCAGTAGTTAATTGTTGGTTCCATGTGTCAAGAACAACAGGTCAATGAAAACCAGTCTGTTGAAGAAGGGTTTAACCTAGAAGTCCTACTATGATAAAACCAACAAACCGCTCACTCCATTAGGAGAAGAAGTGGTAAGGATGCAAATGTCCAGAGGTTATGATTGCATTCGTGTTGTGAAGAGTATTTGCCGAGAGCCAAGATCATACATTGTGGAATCACAAGGAGCAGTCTTTAGGCAGAATCAGAAGTATTTGACACTGGTGTCTGAACCTGTACCACAGCACATAGTCTGTGAGAAAGACTCTATATCAGAGTGAGTTGTCCAGTGTTCCAATTCTAGAGGAAGTTCCAGAGGACATTCCCATTCCTGTGATGAATCCAGAAGTTCCTGATATGATTTATTCACCGAAGACTGTCCCTGTTGCTTAATTTAGTCCAGATTGTTATGTTACGAGATATGGTCGCATCTGTAAACCCTGTAACAGACACAAAGCACTTGGACATGAACATTGTGTTTTGTTTCTAATGTTTATAGTAATGCATGTCTAATACTCATGTTGTTTTTACAAAGGGCAATCTTTTTAAGAGAGAGAGGATGTAGAGCAGTGTGTGTGTGTGTGTGTGTGTGTGTGTGTGTGTGTGTGTGTGTGTGTGTACCTTTAAGAAGCTATCCAAGGGCTTGCACAAGTGTGTAAATACCGAGTATGTGCAAGCTGACTGCCATTTGTAGTTAGCTGTTGAGATATAAGCACGTATGTATATAAGGTCTATCTGTTAGCTAGTTTGTTTATATTTTGTAATGATGCTATCCATCCTGGTGTGTTTCTATGTATAAAGCATCTAAACGAAATACCCTACCTGCTTGTCATCTATGTTAGAGAAGGACAAGCGACACCCCTTTGAGCTTGTTGCCAGTTGCAATTTGAAATTCTTATCTTGGAAGACTATATTTATGGTAGTGATTACCTCTGCCAGAAGGATTTCAGAGATTCTAGCTTTATCTTGCAAGCCACCATATTTCATAAAGACAGGGTTTCCTTGAGAACAAACACTTCCTTTTTACCAGAAGTGGTTTCAGAAACAAGTGTCAACTTGACGATCAATTTACCCGTATTTTTTCATAGGTTCATAGGTGTTTACTATGCTAATGACCACAAAGGCCTTTTTAAGGCTAGCCATGCATCCCAAATCTCTAACAAGTTTTGATGCCCTTGATAAGTGTAAGCAGGGGCCTGGGAGATGAACCATTTACAGGTTGCCTGTGTCCATTGGAAACATAGGTGCCAAACCAGGGATACATTTCCTGTTCCCCTTCCAATTGTCCAAGTTGCACTTGAATTAGGTTAGGGAGGAACTCTGCTTCACATGGATGGGGGAATCTGTTCCATACAAAGGGTAGTCTCTGGGATACATACCTGTCTCTCCAGCAGGTCCGATTTATATCACAGGCAAGGTTTAAGTCTTTAGAATGGGTAATTCTAGTTTTGGCTGTTTTGTGGATATGCAGGAGGTCCATCAGAGTGGTGACTGGCAATGCCATGTATGCTAGGTAGGCATAGATCTCCCCTCAAAAGCCTGTAGGAGATGGAATAGAGGGATAGGGCCTTGAGGTGTTCTGCATAGAACATTTTACTTGTGCCCTGTGTTCTTTTAGTGAGGAACCTCTGTGGATGTTCCAGTTGAGCACTGTACTCAATGATAGGTGTGAATACTGAATACAGTGCAACAGTGACTTCCTTGCACTTGGATACTGTTTGCATTTATTAGACGTTCATAGACAACTGTGCTTCTATCTTCATAGAAATAAAAAACAAAGTCTGACCAGCTGTTTGTTTCATTTTCAAGTACTAGTATAGGAAAGCCAGTCACCTTATCTACATGACTAAAGACTGTATTTCAGTTATTTACAACAAGAGAAAAGTTGAATTACCTGGGCCTGTTAAGGCTCACTTTACTAGAGATCTAGTTTCATCGGTAGTTTTTCATTCTCAGGCAAGGGTGTCAAACTCAATCACATAAGGGGCCGAAATAAAAACACATAGGCTAAGTCACGGGCCAAATTTTTTATTAATTTTTTTATTAAGATATATCTGCTAAGACTAGTAGAAATAAAGACACTTCATCATCCTGAGAGACTATATCTCACGCCATCCTGGTGCATTAAATTCCATCAGCGCCATCACTGTGTGCCTTAGCAAGGTGCATTAATCATGTTCTGAAAAATAACAAAAAGCACAAAACAAACTGTAAGCGTACTATAAGTAAAAAAGTTCAAAAAGTTTTTTTTAATACGTTGAAGTTTAGGTTTTGAAATTGCTCACCTACTTGTTTTCTGGCCAGATGTCTGAGATCGTTTTCCCCTGGCCAGTGAGTCAATGTCTGGATCTGTGCATGTTCTTGTTTAGCTTCATTATTGAAAACATCTGCTCGCACAGATAGGTGCTCCTAAACATGGACATAACACAGGCAGCATGAAGTCTTAGCTGTGGCATCAAGTCAGGGGGCAGTAGACAGTAAAAGTCCTCTATCTGTACATCCTGGAACTTTGCTCTCAGGCCACTATCGGCTTGAAGCTCTATCAACTCCTTCTGAAGGTGATGGGGCGCACTGTTGATGTCAGCTGTGAAAAGATTGGCAAAGATGTCAAAGCCACAGTGCTGTGCTCTGAAGTCAGAGAAGCGCCGATCAAACTTATCAATTAACCGGCTCACGTTGGGAAGGTGGCCTAATGGTTAAGGTGTTTGTCTTACAAACACAAGGTGCAGGGTTTGAGTCTCACAAGGGATAATTGCTAGGCTTAAAATGGCTTGCAAGGGCAGTTAGCGTAGTACTAATCTATGAACCTATGAACTTTAGTAGCCAACTGAGCACAAGGAAAAGCAGTGGATAAGGAGGCTGAGATACTCTGACAAACAGGAAAGTGGGCAAGATTGTCCTGTTCTAGTTGGGACTTCCATAAGAGAAGTTTACGCTGGAATGCTGTGATCATATCAGACATCTTCGTGATGACTTATTTGTATCCCTTTAGCATCTGATTCAGTTGGGTGAGATGCTCTGTTAAATCACACATCATAGCAAAATCACAAAGCCAGGTTGGATCTGACAGGTTAGGCAAAGGCTTTCCTTTACTTTGCATGAAAAGAGCGATTTGCTCCCTGAGCTCAAAAAATCATTTGAGGACTTTGCTCCTGCTAAGCCACCTTACTTCTGTGTGGTATGGCATGTCTCCATGCCCTGCACCTACCTCCTGTAAAAACAGCTGGAACTGGCGTTGATTCAGGCCACGTGCTCGTATAAAGTTTACTGTTTTTGTGACTGTGGTTATTATATTATCCATTTCAAGAACCTTACCACACATAGCTTCTTGATGGATAATGCAATGATAGATAATCAGATGTGTATGGTAGTCATTATTTAGCATTTTCTCCTTCATTAGTCCAACCAAGCATTTTTTTCTTCCATACATTGCAGGTGCGCCATTGATAGTTAGCCCCACCAACTTTTCCCAGGGTAATTTAATATTATTTATGGACTTTTCCACTGCCTCAAAAATTTCCTTCCCTGTTGTCGTCCCATGCTTTGCAGCTACACCCAAGAGTTCCTCAGTGACAGAGAGGTTTGTCTTCACGGCTTGTATAAAGATGGACAACTGCACTTTATCGGTATTGTCTGCGCTTTCATCAACATCTAATGAAAAGGCTAGATAACTGCGTGCTTCTTCAGCCAGCTGTGTTGTTAGATTTCGTGCAAGATCTCGATCTGCAATGGTATTTCTTGACAAACTGATGTTTTGGAAAGTCTGCATCTGGTCGGGGCATACCTGCTCACACACTTTTAGCATGCATTGCTTCAAAAATGCACCCTCTGAAAAACACCTGGAAGCTCGGGCAATTTCTTCAGCCACAATATAGCTAGCTTTCACTGCTGCATCATTTTTTGCTGTAGCTTTAGTAAACATGTTCTGCTGCGGTTGCAGTTTGCCTTTTAATTCTTGGACAATTTTATGTCTTTCATGAAGTGGATATTTAGCATACTTGGCTCCATGTTTGGTTTCAGAATGCCTACGTATATTGTACTCCATCACTGACTCCGCCTCATAGCACAAAATACACACCGGTTTGTCTTTGCGAAGTATAAACATATATTCGCTTCGCTTTCCCATCTTTCATTAAATTGTCTCCCTTCTACATCAACTTTTCTTTTGAACATTTTGATTACCAGATTCACGGATGTTGGCCTTGAGTAGAGGTGCTCCGTCAGGGATGACGCTCGCCACCACATTAGAATGTAATGTTACCATTTCAGCATCTTCTATCCAAACTAGGCATCAACTTTTCTTTCGGACATTTGCTAGATTCAGGGATGTTGGCCTTGGGTAGTGGTGCTCAATGCAGGCACACAGGGATGGCGCTGACACAGCCTGCTGATGGTCACTCTCCTCACCACCACATTATGCACCATTCAGGCACACAGGGATGACGCTGACACAGCCTTCTGATGATCACTCTCCTCGCCAGCACATTATGCACCATTCAGGCAAACAGGGATGACAGCGCATCTTATAACAGCACAGTCCACTAAAAGATGTAAGCTTTTTGGCTGCAGTGAACTTCCTTTTATGACTGTGGATACTGCCAAATAAATACATAAAAAATAAAAAAAATAAAAAATAAAAGAATACAACTCCTCTGCCATTCACTTATTTTCAGCACTTGAGTAATTGCTGTATGAGCTATTCAGACACACATGGGTGACGCTGACACAGTCGGACGGCTCTCCTCATCGCGGGCCACATAAAATGTCCAGGCGGGCCAAATTTGGCCCACGGGCCTTGTGTTTGACATGTGTTCTAAGGCATCGAATGATGATATTTGCACAGTAGCAACATGGGCTACACCGGGGTGGCCGCGGTGGTGCAGCAGTTAATGTTGCTGCCTCACAGCAAGAGGTTCTCCAGTTCGATCCTCGGCTGGGGTGCCTTCTGTGTGGAATCTGCATGTCCTCCCCGTGGTTGCCTGTGTTTCCTCCGGATGCTCCGGTTTCCTCTCACATCCCAAAGACATGCCACTAGGTGGATTGGACACTCCAAATTGGCCATAGGTGTGAGTGAGTGCATGCGTGTGCCTTCTGTTGAAGATTGGGTGCCAGGCTGGCAACTCGACACCATAAAACTCCACTGCCAGTCATGAGTGGACAGATGATTCGCTGTGGAGACCTCTAACCGGGAAAAAGCCGAAAGAAGAAGCAACATGGGCTGCACCACATACTTTTATTACTCGTTACAAATTAGATTTGGTTACTAGGGGAAGAGCATCATTTGGTTCTATGGTGCTCAGGAATATTCTTCCATAAGTCCTTCCAAGTCCTAAGGTGGATGGGGACTCTGTCCCATATGTCAAGGATAAAATGAAAATTGACAACATCAGATAAAGAAGTTATGTACTTGCCATAACATTCATTTGTGTTGTCCATCTTCATTTATCCATAACTCCCCACCTCCCTTCCAGTCAGGATTTTGGTGGAATGAATAATGGTCCTCGTTATACATTTTTTCATGTCTGACACCAGCTATGGTCTCTATAAGGGTTTTTTATGATTATGCCTTCTGTCCTTTTTTTTTTTATCTGCAAAATTGATCTGAGGTAATTTGGAAAGGAGCATTCTGGGTAGGACTTAAGCTTGAGAGTGTTTGGTTCTTGCAGGCTATAGCTATGGCCGAGTCAGTTCCAATGCGCGAAACCAAACCCATCTGTCAAGGATAAATGAAGATGGACAACACAGATAGAATGTTATGGTAAGTAGTTAACTTCTCTTTTTTGTGTGTCCTGTATGTTTTCAATTCTTGTTAGTTGACTAGTATTTTGTCATCTAGGTAATATTTTACCCTGAGCTGTTGCATTAAAACTCCATCTGTAGCTTTTAACAATTTTTCTTGTGCAAGTAGTTTTCTTTCATCTTCTTACTTTTGCTACATATCCACTATGTGGAAATTTTGGGTTTGTTATGTAATGTTAACAATTTGTAATATCTTATCTTGGCCTGCAAGTTTTTTTTTCTGTTTTTTGTAGACTACTTCCATCTACCACAGGAGGGTCACCCACACCCTCAACCTAGCGTAGCCTTATGTTAGGAATGTTGCCATGTTCTGAGGATTCTACACTGCTTTTTTTTCTAGTTCTGTCACCAGGAGTGCGGGGCACTTTTTTTTTTTTTTTTTTTAATTCTGGGGCCTTTGTATAAAATGTAGTCTACATGTCAGTATCATCTTGAGAGTTGTTAAAAAGGGGCCCACTACATGATGGTGTTCAGCAAGATATAAGGACTGCAGCCAGTCTTTGATCTTGAGGATGGCTTGGGGACCTGGGTCTTCTTTGCTTCCGTTTTTTTTTTTTTTTTTTTTTTTAATGATCTACCAACCCCCAGCTAGATTTTGCTCGAGGGCAACTCCTGTCTATGGGCTACACATCCTCTTTGGTAGCATATCTGTGAGTGCCCTTCCACCTTGGATGGGCATACCCATCCCTTTCCTGCTGCTCCAACAGTTGCCTGAGCTGCTAATTGAACCCTGGTTGGCTGAGCTGTATTCAGGGCTTTATCATTCTATGCCACCAGAGCGGCTAGAATACTGTGTTTTTATGAAAATATTAAGTTTTGGGCTTTGCTTTTACAGGTAGACTGTGTGTTGTGCTCCTGTTATTGTTTTAATGGCATTATAATGTTTTCTCATTTCTCATTTCTGAGGTAATAAATGATGTGGTGATGTGCCTCGCCTTCATTCTTACTAGGTTGGGTTCGGATCTGAACCTCGGATCCATCTCAGCCTTTAGCCCTCTGCCAGCTTGTGTCTAAAATCCTTATCTCAGCATGCACTAGAACCATCATCAGATCTTGTTTGTCACTAAACAGATTGTATGTTTGTCTGCTAGATCTGGCTAAGTGCAATCTTTTTGATTACCCTTTGCTATAACTCTTGGAGTTTTTTGTTTGGGTAATTAGGTATTTTAGCTTTTATAGCTGAGTGTGTCTTCTCGTAACTGACTTTGGCCATCGTTTATCTGCTAGGCCTTGTATTTCCCTTCCCGATGTCTGATATTCTGGAGTTGCCCTATTAGTGTAATAGTTCACTTAAATTAGAGAACTATTAAACAGCCCATTGTTAGTTAGAGGGCTTTAACCCTAGTGTTCTTGCTGTTTTTCTTTCACAGTTTGTCCTTTTAGTGCAGTGTCATTGTAGTATTTACAGTTCGTTTGACTTAGAGAATTGTGGCAGGGTCCGTTTAAGTTAGAGGACTTAGTCTTTTCTTCCCTGTGCATTCTGTGTCAGGGCCTGTTATTGTTTTTTTCCCCGCATGTGTTGTGTTTTCAATAGCTTGACCCAAATAACTTAGAGGATCCAGCCTGTAAAGAAAAAGAGAACTTTTGTTGTAGTTTTTTGTTGTTGTTCTTGACCTTTAAATATGTTGGGTAAGGAATCTAAGCCAATGGGCTTTAGAAAATATTGAAAGTGTAGCAAAAAGATGCCCCATAGTGACAAACACACCCTTTGTGTTTGTTGTCTTGGGGCTGTCCATCTCCAGGAGTCGTGCTCCATCTGCCATGCGTTTAATCATAGAGCCTTCCTGGAGAAGAAGAATAAGTTGATCCTAAAAGGACTTCTTAAAACCCCCTTCTCAGAGGCACTGGAAGAAGGTATGGGTTCGTCTAGATAGGATAAGTCTCCTTCTGCTAAATCTGACAAATCAGAAAAATCTAAAAATACCTTGCCTGTCTACTTCTTTGGATCCCACATATAAAATATCCAAACTGTCCTCCTCAGATCCGAGGGTTACTGGATCAGACAAAGTTCCATAGGCTCTGACTCCTTCTTGCTCAGTGCCAGTGGAATTTGAATTAAGGAGCCGGTCAACCCTATTTTTTAGATTACCCTGTATCCACAAGTACACAGAGACCCTAGACATCAGGAAGCCCTACAGGGTATCCCCCACTCTTCCAAAATGTCACCAGAGTACCCTTCTGAGAAGGTCCCTTGGAAGAGGTTGTACAAGAGGAAGCAGTTAGACTCCCCAGAGGAGTCCGTCACTTCTGATACGGACCTTGATGATGCAGAAGGGTCCCCATGGTCACCTCCTGATGATGTCTCCTTTGGAGACACCCTGGAAATTCTTAGAGAGGTGGCTAGAAGTCCTCTAACCCATAGGCGGAGGAGTCTGTGTACCTGAAGGCCTTTTCCGGTTGGGAGGGTGGCCTTATGGTAAAGGTGTTTCCCTTACAAACGTAAGGTGCTGGGTTTGAGTGTCACAAGGGATAATTGGCTAGGCTTAAAATAGCTCGCAAGGGCAGTTAGCATAGTACTAATCTATGAACCTATCTTGGGTGTCTCCACCTTTTGATGAGCTTCTGGACCTGGTTTCACGAAAGGCATGGAAGTCCCCAGATTCTGTGGAACCTATTCCCAGGAGGCCAAACAAATTTATCACAGCTCCTTCTGACAAAACTTTTTTAACTAAAGGAGTCCCAGTCAATGCCATGGTCGTGGCAGCGGCCATTAAGAAGGAACTCTCTGAGACATCTTCTTCTGTCCATCCCCCCGAACAAGGAGTTCAGAGCTATGGGCAGGTAGAGAAAGCACATCTTTTCCTCAGTGGCTTTTTCTCTTAGATCACTGAACTATCTTACCCATTTCATGAGACTGCAGAGGGATCTCCTGAAAGAGCTAGGAGATAGCCTCCAAGGTTCAGTAGCTGAAGGGATTACTGACAAAGCATCCTCTCAGCTCACTACCTTAAATTTAGTGGTTAACATGTCAATGAGGCTCATATCCTATGCAGCTGATGGAGCTAGTAGAGCAACGGGTTCTGGAATCTTCTTAAGAAGACATTCTTGGATGTGCATATGTGACTTCGTGGAACTCTAAGTCTTCCTTTGTAAACACCCCATTTGATGGCTCGTCCTTGTTCGGGCCTAAGGTAAAGGACACACTGATCAGGTGTGAACAGGAGGGAAAGACTCTGTCTGCCGTAGGAGTCTGTTTTTCCATGCCTACTAGACCTTCTCCCAAAGGTCAGAGAGGTAGTGGTTAAGATGTAGTTCACAAAATCACAGAGCTCTTTTCAGGACACACATGGTGAAACTTCCCCCAGAGGCAGAGGGTTCATAGGTTGGTACTAGGCTATCAGCCCTAGGCCCTATACAAGCCTAGCCATAATAATTCCCTGGCTATTTCTTCCCGCATTATTTACTTCCCTGGACCCCTGTCTAGCAGGGCGACTGACGTGATCCCCGGGGTGAATTTCCTGTCTCCCATCCAATTATCAAGGTTCCTTTTGAAGAGGGCCAAAGAGGCTCTCTGCTTAACATGTATGGGCAGTCTGTTCCAGAGTCTGGGGAGTCTCTGGGTCAGGAACCTATCCCTCCAGCATGTTTTGTTCATTGTGATGACAAGGTTTAGATCCCTGGAGCGGGTGTCTCTGAGGGATTAGGATTTCTTTAAGTGTAGCATGTCCAACAGCTCTGGGTTTGACATGGCCTTGTATGTTAAGCAGACATCGCCTCTGAGTAGATGATATGCGACAGAGTACAAGTGGAGTTTTTTTTAGATGGTCAGCATAGGGCATCTGTTTTAGGCCTGTGAGTCTTTAAGTGAGGTATTTCTGCAGCCTTTCCAGTTGTTGCAGATGTCTTGAGAGGTACATACCAAATGGGGAGTTGTATTCTGTAATGGGTCTAATGAGGGATGAGTACAGTGGGACAATGACCTCCTTTTTTTCTGGATGAAAAGCCTTTAGTGATGAGGTGTGCCACATAGAAGGATTTCCTGACTGTTGTGGCGATGTGGTTATCAAAGGTGAGACCACTGTCCACCTGTGTCCCTAAGTCTCTTATCAAACTTTCAGTGTTTAGTGTACTGCCACCTATGTGGTAATTCATGGGTGCATGTTTTTTCCCAAAGGGGATAACTATACATTTCTTGCCATTGAGCTTGAGCCCATGGCTCTGGCACCAAGCATCTGTTTCTGTAACGCCCTTTTGTAAAATATCCACATCATTTGGGAATTCAATAATGGCTCCCGGTTTGCAGCTATCTGCAAACTTTGTTAGCCAGAGTCCCTTAGTATTGGCCTGTACTTCATAGAAGTAGATGCCAAACAAGAGCGGTCCCAGGACTGAACCCTGAGGTACTCTACTTGTCTGGAGCTGGATTTGGAGTCAGCTACTTTTACAGTGTGGGTTCTTTCAGTAAGCCAGTTGGCAACCATCGAGTGACGTAGGGATTAATGCCCAGCTTAGTAAGTTTATCTGTGATTCCAGAGTGGGGGATGATGTTGAAGGCCTTGGCGAGGTCCATATAGGCTGAGTGGACCACCTTATCCTTGTCCACAGCTCTGAAGACTGATTCGAAGAAGTCAATCAGGTTCAGGAGACAAGATCGGCCCTTCACAAACCCAAACTGCATGGGGTCCAGTGTACAAAGGTTGCCAGTGTCTTTGTTTATAAGTTCCATGATACTACATTCCATGGCCTTGCAGATCAGGCTTGTCAGACTGATGAGGCTGTAGTTCCCGGGATCCAAGGTAGATTCCCCCCTTGTGGAGTGGGATAACTGTAGCTGTGCGCCACTCAGTAGGCACGAAGCCTGAGGTAAGGCTATGATTAAACATGACACTTAGGTGTGGTGCCAGTTCATTTTGTTGTTCATGTAGTACACAGCCTGGGATGTCGTCTGGTTCCATGGATGCTATATTCTTAGCTTTGGAGAGTGCATTTGTTTACCTGTGTGGCCATTATTACCAGGATTTGGCAGTCTTTCGGTATTGAGATGGACCCTTTAGGGGGTGAGAGGGGCATGAAGTTTGCACTGAATCGATCTGCCAGGATATTGACAATATCCTTGGGATTACTATATTTAATGCCATTCTGTTGTAGCTCAGAGCAGATCTGAGCATTGCCAATTAGATTCTTGACATAGCTATAGAATGCCTTGTGGGTGACTTTGGAATCTTTGGCAAATTTGTTTCATAACTAGCTTTGGAGGATTTTATGAGGGATCTCAGCTTCTTACTGAGGCTGGTAAGGGAGTTTTTTGCATTCTGGGATTTTCCTCTTCTGCAACAGTTTCTTCCTTTTGTTGTAAAGTTTGTTTATGGCAAGGGCCCACCAGATTGGCTTCCTTTTTTTGGAGGAGTGCGTTTTGGTTCTATTGGGGGAAGTAATAATGGAAGACGCCGACCTCTGGGCAGAGGGGGTATGCAAAATCCGGGCGATAGAGAATTTTTTCTTTGGTAGGCCCTTTCAGCGCTTCCGAAAGGAGGCCTGACTGTCCAGCTCTGGAGGAAGTTGGGGGTCGCTTATCCTTGTACCCAGAAGCCTGGCAGCAAATAAAAGACAAATGGGTACAAAGCATCATATCCAGAGGTTATGTCATCCCATTCTCCCTTCTCGCCCCAAAGATGGAAAAAGTTCCAGATGTTCCACCCAGTCAAAAGGAACAGGCAGCTCTAGAAATTCAAAGGTTGCTAGTCAAGAGTCATACAAAAAGTCCCTGAAAACCAAGTAGGATTTGGAACTTACTCAAGATTCTTTTTAGTTCCAAAGAAAACAGGGGACTGGAGACCAATTCTGGGTCTCAGCATTCTAAATAAATCAGTAAAGAAAAGCAAGTTCTGGACGGCGGCATTGCAGTCAGTACTCCCATTCTTGGGAAAAGACGGTTGGATGTGCTGTATAAATCTCCAAGATGCGTACTACCAGATAAAAATGGAAAGGCGATCCAGGAGACACTTGCGCTTTTGGCTGGGAGCCAGTCACTACCAGTTTCGAGCTCTGCCCTTTGGCCTCAGTACAGCCCCCAGAGTGTTCACCAAATGTATGGCAGTAGTAGCGGCTCACTTGAGATGACTCCAGATGTTTCCATACTTAGACGACTTTCTCTTAACCACCACGAACAGGCATCTGCTAATCAAAGTCAGAAATACAACCTTGCAACTCTGCTCCCACCCTAGGGATTATCATAAACTATGAAAAATCTTCCTTAGTGCCTTCTCAGCATGTGGTATTCATAGGGGCAGAATTAGACTCCTCACAAATGATGGCAAGACTTCCACCAGAAGGGACACAATCTTTAAGGCACCAAGTGAGATATCTTTTAAGAAAGAAGAAAGCCCAAATGAAGATGGTCCTCAAAGTTCTAGGGATCATGGCGGCAGCGATAGTTTTGGTTCCCTTAGCACATCTGCATATGAGGATTCTTCAGTGGCTGCTATCCACTCAGTGGTCAATGCACGAATTGCCGATGCCTCACAAAGTAATCATAACAGAAACTTGCAAGTAGGATCTTTGATGGTGGCTGCACTCCTCTCAAGTGACTCTAGGTCGACCATTTGTTCCCCTACCTATGCCCATGGTGACCAAGGACACCTCTCAGGGTGGGGGGCATTATCTGCGAAAGATGGTCCAAGGCACCTAGCAGGATCATGAGGCACACTTGCACATCAATGTCCTAGAGATGACAGCGGTGCTTTTAGCGTTGCAAACACTCCAGGACTCTCTTCCCCTGGGAGCCATTGCAATCCAGACAGACAACATGTCAGCTGAATGGTATATAAACAAACAAGGAGGAACCAGATCTTACCCCCTTTGCCGAGAGGCCCTGAGAGTATGTCAATGGGCAACCTCCTCTCAACATTTTCTGATAGCAATGCACGTCCCGGGGAAATCCAACGTGATAGCGGACAGACTCAGCAGAGCAATTCTGATGCCTCATGAGTGGTCTCTGAAACAGGAAGTAGTGGAAAAAAAATTTCCAAAAATGGGACCAGCCTTGCTGTGACCTCTTTGCGACATCTGTGAATACCAAATGCAGCAGCTATTTTGCCATCATCTCGCCTCCGGGGGAATCATCAAGTGATGCACTTGTTCACGATTGGCCCCTGGGCCTCCTCTATGCCTTTCCCCCTTTTTCACTAATTTCCAAAGTCCTTCAGAAAGCTAGTTGTTGGGAAGGGACTTGATACTCATCGCTCCATACTGGCCTCGCCAAATCTGGTTCCCCTTCCTGTGGCCTCACCTTCTGGAGGAGCCTTGGATTCTGGACCCAGTTCCAGGCCCTTCTGACTCATGCATCAGGAACTCTCCACCCATCCCTTCAGACCCTCAAGCTGACAGCATGGCTGCTGCAATTCCATCAACAGCTAGATTTCCAACCCTCTCCTCTCAAGTTAAACACATTCTTATCTCTTCCCGTAAGGCTTCATCGCATCGAGGAAGATTTATAAAAGCAAATGGAAAAGATTCTACCTGTGTGCTACCAATAGCCACGTTGATCCTTTTTCTGCTCCTATTAGTTTCATTCTGGACTTCTAGCAAACCTTTTCAACGACGGTGCAGCTGCAACCACTATTAGGGCTCAGCTAGCAGCAGTCTCATATTTTCATTTGGGAGACTGGCTCCAATATAATGTCTCATAAACTTTGCAAAGCCTTTGTCAATGGTACTATTTTATTAAGACCACCTTTCAGAGACCCTCCTGCACAGTGGGACCTAAATTTCATTCTATCCCACATATTTTTTTCTCCCTTTGAACTAGCATCATCTTGCAAATTAAAATTTTTGACTTGGAAAACTGTTTTCTTTTTCTTGATAGCAATCACCTCTGCTAGAAGGGTGTCAGGGTTGCAAATATTATCTATAAAGCCCCCATATTTGCTTTTCCATAGAGACCGGGTGTCTTTGCGAACAAGCCCCTCCTTTTTACCTAAGGTGGTTTCAGAGACAAATTTAAACCACAGTATAGAATTACCAGTTTTCTTCCCAAATTAGAAAAACAAGGCAGAGTACATGTTACATCAGCTGGATGTACATAGACAGTTAAATTTTTACCTACATAGAACTGCAGAATTCCGAAAATCTGATCAGTTATTTGTTTCTTTTTCAGATTCAAAGAAAGGATCCCCTGTTTCTAAAGTTACACTTTCCAAATGGCTATCAGAATGTATAACCTTTATTTACAAGTCTCAAAATAAAGAACTTCCGAAAAAAGTTAAGGCCCATTCTACAAGAACCATTGCAACTTCTTCAGCCTTTCTGGCTAAACTACCAATTGAAAATGTATTGCAGCGATGCAGAACGCCAAAAAAGATCGCTTCTCCCTACACAACAACAATCCGCTTATATCCTCTGCACGGGCAATGAAGTACGAAATCCACAACTGTAGTTCACAACCAAAAAGATTTATTGCACTAAAACATTAAGCGCTTTCACTCACAACCGGTGAGCTTCATCAGAACGTTAACACAACTGATACTGAATGTTTAAATATTCACAATTGGTGCCAAAAAACTATTCAGCTCTTTAAAGCTGAACTGCACTTATAAAAACTTCCATATAGTACCATATACTTAAAATGCGTCACTAAAAACACTCAAGTAAGATATTAAGAAAAATTTAAAAAATGCATATCCCATTATAACATTATGCAATACATACAATTTTTTTATACAGTATAGTAAAAATATAAAAAAATGTAATCAAAACATATACTATCAATACCTTATTTCTAATAAAGATTTAATGGGTATGTGCTCATTTAGACCTGGTGGTGTCACTGCATCAGTCAGTAACTGCCACCATACCTCATTGTAAGCTAGTAAATTTTTACTGTTACCTCCCCGAGGATTTATCACCACATTCTCCAAAATAGCAAATTTAAAGTTATGCCTGTCTCCATGATTATCTATATGTTTGAACAGGGCATTATTATGATCTTTGTTTTAATACTATATAGATGGGAATATATTCGCTTCCTAAAATTCCTCTCAGTTTTTCCAATGCAATACGCTGAGCAGGCCACACACTTAGCCAAATATATATTTTAGAATTACAATTGCCCTGTTTAAAACATATTTTCGTCCTATTAATATTATCCAGTGTCAATCCTACATCCTCACAAATGGCAAGGCACTGATTACATGCACCGCATCTTGATGTGTGTGTACCCCTGTCTGTCCTTTTAACTTTCAGGCCCCTTTCTAAAAGTGTTTTCAAATTATTCTCCATTTTATGAACAAATACAGGTTTGGGGCCCAAAATATCCAACTTCTCCTGATCTGTCAACAACACATACCATTTCCTACATAAGAAGGCTCTACTTTGATTAATATGTGGACCATATTCCAAAATACATGGCCTATTGTAAGCCTTGTTATTTTTCCATCGTTTCTTATAATTCTGTTTCTTTGTTCAACAGTATATTTAGCTCCTAATAATGGGGTATATTTCTTTCCCCATTCGCTAATTACATATTCTGTAACCTCTCTCATCATTCTAATATCATATCCTCTATCCTTAAATAGGTTGAAAATATAACTGACTTCTTCTGTCATGTCTCCATAATCAGATGTCATCCTCATTGCTCTAATGCATTGTCCCTTAAAGATGTTGTACATTAATCTTCTGGGGTGATTGCTACTGTATTCTACATATGAATTGGAAAAAGTATTTTTCCTGTGAATCCTTGACTTAAAACCTATCTTACCATTGGATATATATGTATCCAGGTATGCCACTCCTGTTACACTACTGTCAGATGTAAATTTCAAAAATTCACTGCTTCCATTAATATATTCCATAAAAATGTTAAAGGAATCTTGGTCACCTTCCATAAAATATAGATGTCATCAAAAATCGAGAATAGTATTTGATGTTGCTATAGAATTTACTCTTAAATACCATCTTTTCTTCCCAGTCGAGCATGACTAGGTTTGCAAAAATGGGGGCGCAAGCTGCCCCCATAGCAGCACCCTTTGTTTGTCTAAATAATTCACCTTCATAGTAAATATAATTGTAGTCCAACATGAGTTCTGTAACCAAACATACTCTATCCCAATCAAGAGAACTCTGTTTCCTAATACTGTTGGTGAAAACCTCCATTCCTTCATCCTTAGGATGCATGAAAATAAATCTATCACATCAATAGATGTGAACAAAAGGCATTTTTTCCACGTCAACTGGGTAATTCATTAAAAATTCCCAAGAATCCTTAACCATATGAGTGATGTTACCATAAATATGTTTGAGCATAGAATCCACCGCCACACCTAAAGGGAAAGTCTTAGATTTACTACCAGAAATTATTGGTCTAAACGGTGGGTTATTAATATCTTTGTGTACTTTGGGTATACCCATGAGGGTTGCCATCATAGGGTATTCTACTTTTAAAAAGTTGTATAAATCCTCAGATATCCGTCTGTCCAATAAAAATTCTTCAGTATGTAAATCTATCCATCTATATGTGATATTAACCTCATTTAGAGATACTGTTTCATAGTTCCCTGAACCGTGAAAAATGTCATGCATTTTAGTACTATATTCTAAACTGTCATAAATCACAATACCCCCACCCTTGTCAGGTTTCATTACCCGTATACTATTGTCTGTTCTAAACTTTTTCAAAACATCTGCTTCTTCTAATGTTAAATTGTGCTTTAATTTTTTCTTGATGTTCTGATTATTAAACTGATGGATCTGCTGTGTAACCAGCCTATCATACAACTGTACGTTGGGGTTCATAACTGGCATAAAACTACTTTTCTTCTTCAAAGTGTTGTTATTCACTATATTGTGTTCTCCTTTGTCTTTGAACAACAACGCTAAATTTAATTTCCTAATAAATAATTTAAATTCACTCAAAACAGTCCACTAGTCGAAAACGGGTGGTGGGGATATACTGTATTCCCTTAGACAAAAGGCTAAAGTGTGCTTTGTCCAGAAATGTTTGCGTGTAATTAAATATTTTGAAATGTTTGTAACTGGAAATGACACCTTCATTAACAATATTAGGGTGACCTTCTAAGGCCTCTGTATAATTATTTAAGGTTCCTACTAACTTCTCTCTTCCCGATCGTTCTGGTGTCGGAAGTTTTTCTTTTTCCATTTCCCTCCCCTTCTCCAACCTGTTTGATTGCCAAACTTCCATTCCTGACGAAAATTTTCATAATTGCTCTTCCCTTTATAGTTGGAATAGTATTGGGAACTTTTCACATTGTATGTGTGTGTATGTGTATCTCCCAACTGATGTCCCCCTCCCCATTGATACACCAGGCCTTTGTTGTACTGTTCAGTGTCTCTAATAATTTTCTTACTTTTCCTATCAAATGCTTTTTTAGTTTTAACTTCTGCTAATTCAAATTGTTTCAAATATAGCTTCTCCCAATTCTCATACATTAAATCATTGAGAATGACTTCATTTATCTGTTCAACTTCATTCATTATTCTACATAATTTTTCATCATTGTGTTTTACTAACATTTTCATATATTGTACTCCAAATGAGTCAAATAATTTATTGAATTCGGTGTAAACTTCATTACTTAATTCAATTCCCATAGGTGCCTTGTAAAAACGTAAACCCATAGGTACTATATTGGTATTAATACTACCTTAATAGCATTAATTGCATTCAACTTTTTCCCAAACAAATATATCAAATCCTTCTAAACTACCAATTGACATTATTTGCACTGCAGTAACATGGGCTAAACCACATACCTTTATCACTCATTACAAAGTCGATTTGGCCTCCAGGAACAGAGCGTCCTTTGGATCCGTGGTTCTGAGGAATATTCTCCCGTGGGCCACCCAAGATTCAATGTGCTAGGGACGCTTTCTCAACCTAGTAAGAATGAAGGCGAGATAGGACAACATCATATAAAGAAGTTATGTACTCATAGGTTCATAGGTTGGTACTAGGCTATCAGCCCTAGGGCCTATACAAGCCTAGCCATAACAATTCCCTGGCTATTTCTTCCCCCACTATTTACTTCCCTGGACCCCTGTCTAGCAGGGCGACTGATGTGATCCCCGGGGTGAATTTCCTTTCTCCCATCCAATCGTCAAGGTTCCTTTTGAAGAGGACCAAAGAGGCACACTGCTTGACATGTATGGGCAATCTATTCCAGAGTCTGGGGAGTCTCTGGGTCAGGAACCTATCCCTCCAGCATGTTTTGCTTATTGTGATGACAAGGTTTAGATCCCTGGAGCGTGTGGCTCTGAGGGATTGGGATTTCTTTAAGTGTAGCATGTCCAACAGCTCTGGGTTTGACATGGCCTTGTATGTTAAGCAAAGATCGCCTCTGAGTAGACGATATGCGACAGAGTATAGCTGGAGTTTTTTAAGGCGGTCAGCGTAGGGCATCTGCTTTAGGCCTGTGATTCTTTTAGTGAGGTATTTCTGTGGCCTTTCCAGTTGTTGCAGATGTCTTGAGAGGTACATACCAAACGGGGCATTGTATTCTATAATGGGTCTAATGAGGGATGAGTACAGTGGGACAATGACCTCCTTTTTCTGGATGAAAAGCCCTTAGTGATGAGGTGTGCCACATAGAAGGATTTCCTGACTGTTGTGGCGATGTAGTTATCGAAGGTGAGACCACTGTCCACCTGTGTCCCTAAGTCTCTTATCAAACTTTCGGTGTTTAGTGTACTGCCACCTATATGGTAATTCATGGATACATGTTTTTCCCAAAGGGGATAACTATACATTTCTTGGCATTGAGCTTGAGCCCATGGCTCTGGCACCAAGCATCTGTTTCTGTAAGGCCCTTTTGTAGAGTATCCACATCATTTGGGGATTCAATAATGGCTCCCAGTTTGCAGTCATCTGCAAACTTTGTTATCCAGAGTCCCTTAGTGTTGGCCTGTACTTCAGAGAAGTAGATGCCAAACAAGAGCGGTCCCAGGACTGAACCCTGAGGTACTCCACTTGTCACTTGTCTGGAGCTGGATTTGGAGTCGGCTACTTTTACAGTGTGGGTTCTATCAGTAAGCCAGTTAGCAACCCATTGGGTGACGTAGGGATTAATGCCCAGCTTACTGTTTATCTATGATTCCAGAGTGGGGGATGGTGTCAAAGGCCTTGGCAAGGTCTAGATAGGCTGTGTGGACCACCTTACCCTTGTCCATGGCTCTGGAGACTGATTCAAAGAAGTCAATCAAGTTTAGGAGACATGATCGGCCCTTCACAAACCCAAACTGGGTGGGGTCCAGTGTTTGAAGGTTGCCAATGTCTTTGTTTATAAGTTCCATGATAATACGCTCCATGGCCTTGCAGATAAGGCTTGTCAGACTGATGGGACGGTAGTTTCCGGGATCCAAGGTGGATCCCCTTGTGGAGTGGGATAACTGTAGCTGTAGCCACTCAGTGGGCACGAAACCTAAGGTGAGGCTATGATTAAACATGACACTTAGGTGAGGTGCCAGTTCATATTGTAGTTCATGTAGTACACAGCCCGGAATGTCATCTGGTCCCATGGATGCTGTATTCTTAGCTTTGGAGAGTGCATTTTTTACCTGTGTGGCCGTTATTACCGGAATTTGGCAATTTTCCGGTATTGAGATGGGTCATTTAGGGGGTGAGAGGGGGGTGAAGTTGGCACTGAATCGATCTGCCAGGATATTGGCAATATCCTTGGGATCAGTATATTTAATGCTATTCTGTTTTAGCTCAGATGGACCATAACATTCCATGTGTATTGTCCATCTTCGCCTTCATTCTTACATCCCACCCTCCTTCCCCCTTCCTTTCTTTTATTCCTAGAAGACCAGGTCTGTACAAATTGGATTACTTTGACCTCTGTCCTTCTTCACCAGCCTCTGAATCTTTCCTTGTAGTACATATAACTTTATAATTAGGGAAAGCAAGATCTGGGGATGGTTCTACTTCATGCTGGGATAGGGATTTTAGCCATGAGCTGACAGAGGGCCTCAAGCTTGAAAATAAAGGCCGAGACTGATCTGAGGATCGGATCCAAACCCAACCTTGTAAGAATGAAGGCGAAGATGGGCAGCACACATGGAACATTAAGGTGAGTAACATAACTTCTTTTTTTGTGATATTTATGACTGAGTTTAACTTTTGATGAGAAAATTTTCAGTGTACTGTTTGTGTTTATTAGTGTGTGGAATTTTTTTTGTCATGCCTAGGGGAAGGGAAATGTGCTGTTGTGTTTAGTAGTGAATACCTACCTTCTCATAGTGTTACTGTGCTTAACGGGTAACATTCCTGGGCCTTCTTCTAATCTGCATGTATCTAAAAAGAAAAAAAAAGTAAAATTATTGCCGCAGCCTACAGTTAGTGACTCTTACATGGTTAAAGACGGTTCCACTGACCACATACCTGTTGTCTCCCTCTGGTGTAGCTGTAATGACTGCTATGGACTAGGGGTTAGTTAGACATGTCCTCTGTGGCTGTCCTAGTACCTGTTACAGGTATAGGAGAATCAAACACTTCAGTTATAGGAGTTGTTTCGGGAAAGAGGACCTCGTGCCAAGGATAGTAGGCTCCCAGTGGGGATATCGCTAGAAAAAAGAACCAAAAACTTAATTACAGGGCAGATGATCAGCTTGTTTCTGTATATAACTCAGATGCTGTATCTTTAGCTAAGAGTGGTTTGCAGTCAGTCAGTTCTGGGGGTCGGTTGCCTTTTCACAGTTCTAGTACTAGTGTTGCCGGGGAACAGGATGTGTTTTCAGATGATGAGAATTCTAACAGAGTCTGTGTTGACTGTCCTCGGGAATCCATCACCCAATACTTTGACACTTCAGATAGTGAATCTGAAGTTAATCTAGACGAGATTTTTTTTGTTCCTTTGCTGAAACTGCTGCTAGACTCTGGGATGTCTTTTTCTTGAAAGCAAACAAGGGCTCCCCCAGAACTGGGCAAATTTTATGATCTATTAGAGGATCTTCTTCTTTTTTCAGCTTTTTCCCAGTTAGGGGTCGCCACAGCGGATCACCTGTCCGCTCATGATTGACAGTGGAGTTTTACAGTGTCAAGTTGCCAGCCCGGCGCCCAACCTTCCACAGAAGACACACACACACACACACACACACACACACACACACACACACACACACACACACTCCTAGGGCCAATTTATAGTGTCCAGTCCACCTACAGCATGTCTTTGGGATGTGGGAGAAAAACGGAGGATGAGATCCATTATTCTGCACCTTTTCCTCCCATTTTGCCAGCTCCAGAAGACACTTTTAAAGATGACTGTGAGGATCCTGACTCAATGGCTGCAGTTCCAAAGCTGATAAGCACTGTAGGATCTCTTCAGATTATAAATGTCTTTATTCTTAACTGTCAGCTGACACTGTTGTAGTAATGCCCAGCAGCAACAGCTAACAAGAAATATTTAGCTTTGTCTAACCCAGTACCCTCTGATAAGGAGGGCAAGTCAACTGACAAACAAGGTAAGAGACTGTTTGCTTCTACATTAAGCTTTACGGTCTTGAATTGTTAGGGCCATATGTGGAAATTTGTGCTAAAATGTGATTATAGTTTGGAATAATTCACTGCTTCATTCTCTCCAGAAGACTGGTCATATTTAAATCAGATTGTTTCTAAATATCCTCTGAGAAGTGTGTGTGATTGTGTTGACGCTGTGTCTAGCGTTTCTGCTGCTTCTATGTTGAGAAGATTTGTTTTGTTGCATGATGAACATTTTTCTAATGATTTGCAGTTTGAAATTCTTAATTCTCCACTTAGCCTGGGTCTGGTATTTGGGCCTGTGTCTACAAAGATCCTTAAACAATGGGGCAACAGAGATAAATTGATGCATGTAGTTTCTAGGATCTTTCAGTTTCCCATGTACTACTCTAACAAGGCTGCCTCTCAGTCCTTTAGAGGGCTGAACAAACAGAAATCCTAGCCTAACAACAAGCAGGCCCCCAAAAGAAAATGTCAGGAGAATAACTTTTCCAAGCCAATGAAAATATGTAACTTTCCCAAAAGAGTCAAGCTCCAGCTAATAAATGACTATACCGGGAGTCTGATCACCTTACCCTTACCTCCTGCCTCAGTTTCTCTAACTCTTTTACACCAACTGACCCTTGACCCTTAGCCTGGGGACAGACAGTTGTAAGACAAATGGATGCTGAAGTGATTCAGGAATGATTCACCTGGCAGTGGGTGGACTCTTCTCATCCTTTCAGGGGAATTTCCCTCATCCACCCAGCCTGATAGACCTGTTTCCACCAGTGTTACAACATATGTCAAAAGCACGGCTGATAGAGCCAGCACCTACAAATCACATGGTCAGATGTTTTTATAGCAGGATATGTTTTGAGACTCGAGAAGGAGCACACTTGGAAACCTGTGTTAGATCTGTCTTTTCTCAACATTCTGTCAAAGTTCCAAAATCGAGATGTTGACCCTACAGTCAGTGCTTGCACTGCTTCCAGACCATTGTCTTATAGTAACACTAGATCTCAGATGTGCTCACCATCACATACCCATTGCTCACAGTTTCAGGAAGTATCTAAGGTTTGCTATCTCTGGCTCACACTATCGGTTCTCTGCACTACCCTTTGGGGTCTCCACTGCCCCAGTGGGTCCTCACTGAAAATTGCAGGACATCCAATTTTTTCCTTATTTAGGCCACTTGCTTATTTCTGCAGAGTCTTTTCCCAGATGCATGGAGCCCCTAACAGAGGTGTCTGACCTCCTGTTACATCTGGGATTTCACTTGAACCTAAAAAATTCATGTCTCACACCCTCACAGAATTGTCTTTTTGGGGTGTCTGATAGATACTCATGCAGAAGTCCTTCCTTCCAAAAGGAAGGGTAATAGCTTGCCAACAGATCTTTCTGAGTTTTTCTCAAAAGCTTCAGACTCCTGCAAGAGAATTTCTCAAGATTCTAGGCCTCGTGGCATCCATGATCTTAATGATAGCACTTGCCAGCTTACAAATGAGAGAAAAAAATCATGGATCTGGCACCTACACCCCTTAGACTTTTCAGAGCCCACTGATAGGGGTTGTACAATCTGTCTTGGCAGACTCTTTGGATTATGCTTGGGATGCAGTTTCCATGGGAGTAAAAGTGCAAGGTCTGCTGGACTCTGGACAGGCCAAAGCACATAAGCATCAACTAATTGCTAGAAGTGATTCATGCTTTGTAAACTCTGCACTGTCTATGGACTCCGGGCCCTTTACAGGTGGTTATAGGCAACATGACAGTGATGTGGTATCTCAACAGATAAGGGGGTACAAGATCATGCCATCTTTGATGATTGACAGTGATTGCTTGGTAGTTGGGTGTTAAGCATTCTCTGACTTTTCATCCCTCTTACATTCCATCGGAGCAAAACATTGTGGCAGATAGACTCACCAAATCCTGGACAGGCCCTCACAAATGTAAACTCATTACAAACATGTTTCAGGACTTGATCCAGATGTGAGGAGCACCTCAAGTAAATATAGTCACCTTTCTACAAAACAGACCACTAAATTCTAGAGAAATCCTTGCAGCCAAGTATGGCGAATGATGCTGTGTCATTCCCTTGGTCAGGAATGCTTCTGTAGGCTTTTCTACTCTCACCAATGATCTCCAAGAAATTTCTAAAGATTCAGAAAGAATTAGCAAAAATATTGATGACTCCCTTTTGGCCCAGGCAGAATTGGTTCTCCATTTTTATGGAATTGGCTAAGGGCAATTACCACAAGCTTCCTCACAGACTGGATCAACTTCCACAGCATAAGGGGAGTTAGATACACTCGGACATCATTCTGTTACAACTGATGGCCTGTATGATTAAATTTTAATCCATTTTAGGCACCTTTTAGCAAGGATGTGCAGTGGGTACTGAAGAAGACAAGAAGACCTACTACTAGAATGTCTTATGTTGGCAAATGGAAGAGATCTTCTAGCGGGTGCCTTGCCCCATACTAGGGGTCCCGAAAGGGAAGAGATTTTCTCGTGGGTGCCTTGCCCATACTAGGGGTCCCGAAAGGGAAGTAGCACCTGTGGTTGTCCAATATTTGTGTGAGCTACTTTCATCAAAGTGCATCAGCATGTCTGCCTATGGATCCCCCCTTATTCTGTTTGTGGTCAAACAATTTCTGATTTCTGAAAGGAGTGTTGCAAATGAGACCCCATATTAAGCAAATTTCTCTTGGGTTGTTGTTAGAAAATATTAGTTTAAATTTTAATATTTTTATTATTAAAAATTTTGTTTTTAATATAAATATAATTAAAATTATTTAATTTTGGGTTTTAAAATTTTTATAAAATTTTATTTATAAAATTTAATTTTATTGAATTAAATAATTTTTTTTTTAGAAAAATAATAAAATTATATTAATTAAATAGGTAATTTAAAAATGTTTAAATTAATTTTTTTTATTTGGGGCAAAAAGAAATTTAAAAATATATGTGGTTTTATTTTATTATTTTATTATTAAATATAATATTTTGGAAATTAAAAATTTAAAATTTTTTTATATATGGAAAATTTTTTTATTATAAAATAAAATATTATTTTAAGTGGGAATTTTTTGAATTTATCCTGGATTGTTTTTTTTAGGGGTAAAAAAATTTAAATTTAAAAATTTGTTGTTTTTTTTATTTTGAGAAAAAATTTAATTTTATTAAATAATTTAAAATTTTTTTTGGGGTTGTTTTTTTAAAAAATTTTAAATTTTTAAAAAAATAAATTTTAAAATTTTTTTTTATTTTTTTGGTTTATATTTTTTTTTTTTTAAAATTATTTAAAATAATTTAATTTTTTCCGGGGTAAAATTTTTAAATTTAATTTTTGAAGGAAATTATTATTTTGGAGGGAAAAAATTTTTGTAGAAATAATAATTTTTTTAAAAAATGTTTTTAAAATTTAAATTTTTGATTTTTAAATAATAATTTTGAAATTTAAGATAAAAATTTAATTAATTTTTTAAAAATTTTTTTTTTATATTTTTAAATTTTTAAATTTTTATTAAAAATTAAGGAAAAAAAATTTTGAAAAAAATAAATTTATTGTTTTTTATTTTTGGTTTTTTTTTAAAAAAAAAATTTAAAAAAAAATATTTTAAGAAAAAATTTAAATTAAAAAGAAAGAAAAAAAACCAAAAAAAAAAGGTTTAAAAAAAAAAAAAAAAAAAAAAAAAAAAAAAAAAAAAAAAAAAAAATAAAAATAAAAAAAATTTTTGGGGAAAAAAAAAAAAAAAGTTTTTTTTTTGGGAAAAAAAAAAAAAAATTAGCAAAAAAAAAAAAAAATTTAAAAAAAGAAAAAAAATAATAAATGTTTTAAAAAAAAATTTAAAAAAAAAAAAAAAAAAAAAAAAAAAAAAAAAAAAAAAAAATGTTTAAAATAAAAAAAAAAAAATAAAAAAAAAAAAAATTTTTGTTAAAATTTTTTTTTAAAATTTAATTTTTTTCAATATTTATTAATTTTTTTTTAAAAAAAATTTTTTTTTTTTTAAAAAAAAAAAAAAAAAAAAAAAATGAAAAAATGTTTAAAAAATATTTTAAAAAATTTTATTAAATTTAAAAAATAAAAAAAATTTTAAAAAAAAATAAAAAAAAAAATTTTTTTTTTTTTTTAAAAAAAAAAAAAAAAACAAAAAAAAAAAATAACTTACAAAAATAAAAATATAAAGATATAAAAAAAATAAAACAAAATAAATAAAACAAAAAGAAAAAATTAACTTTGAAAAAAAAAAAGGGGAGGTTTTTAAAAAGGGGGGGGAAAAAAAAACGTATTTTTTTTAAAAAAAACAGAAAAAAAAAAGGAAAAAAGGGGAAAAAGGAAAGAATATTAGAATTTGGGGAGAAAAGGGGTTTTTTTTAAAAAAAGAGGAAAAACCCCCCCAAAAAGAAAAAAAAAAAGGGGTTTTTGGGGACCCAAAAAAAAAACGGAAACAAAGAAAAAAAAAAGGGGAGGAAAAAAAGAAGAGGGAAAAAAAAAAAAGACAAAAAGAAAAAAAAAGGGAGGGGTTTTGAAGGGGGAAAGGAAACAGAAAGGGATTTTGGGAAAGTTTTAAAAAAGGGAAAAAAAGAGAGGGGAAAAAGGAGAAGGGGAAAAGGGGGAGGGGAAAAGGGATAAAGAGAAAAAAAGAAAGAGGGGAAAGGGAAAAGGGGAGGAGGAAGGATTTTTTGTTTTTTTAAATTTTTTAATACCAAAAAACAAATTTTAAAAAAAAATTTTTACCTTTTAGGGTTTTTTTGAAGATACCTTTTTGGAAATTTTTGGGGTTTTTAAAGAATTTAAGGAAAATTAACAAAACCCCAGGAAAGAAAATTCCTAGAAGGGGAAAAAAGGTTGAAAAAACAATACCCGGGAATATAAATTTGAGTCCCTGTTTATGGCTTCCCCTTCATTTTTTAATCTCTTATTACCTTTGGCAGTTTAGATGTTTTTTCTTTATTTCATTCCACCTTCCCTGGTTGGTCATTCAGTTTTGTACCAGGAAAAGGCTGCTGTCTCTCTCGAGCAAAATGCTTTATCACTGTGGTGAGCCAAAAGAGGACAGTTTGCAAGTTTTGTGCAGACTGTTAGCAATATCGCATACTATCATTTTGCATCAAAGCTGAGTTTTACATTTTTCTGCATGTACAAAATATGTAATAGCACCTAAAATGTTAAGTGTGAGAAAGAAAAACTTGCTTTTAGATACTAAAGAAATGCATACTTTTATACAGCAAGATGTGCGTGTAAGGCTTAATACCCTTTGTGACTGATCATGTAAGGTTTTGTAGAATGCTCAATTTTTGCCAGAATAATTGATCTCCATTACACTTGCAGGTGTGGATGAAATGATGTCAATAGTTTTAAAATTTCCATCCAAGGGTTTGGCAACTTGTTTGTGCACTGGAGTTACTCAGCTGCCCAGCAGAGCATTGATAATTGGTGCAAAGGGATACATTGAGGTAAGTTGTTGCATGGTTCAAAAAAGGCTTGACATTTCACTGTAACGTTTCTGACAGTTTTGCTTTCTGTATTAGGAAACATTTAATTATTGCAGTTTATCTGTCTAGGACACTTTTGTGCTCTCTCTGTGTCCATAAAAGACATGATCTGAAGTAGGATATTCATTTGTCTGCAACCTGTGGGTTATGGATCCGATATCGGATCCGAACCGGCATGGTTTTCCAGCTATGGATCCAAGCTCTCAGCTCCTCCCCTCACCCATAATGCCCTGCTCTACCCTCATGACCCCAGATCTCGTTTGTCAGCTGGTGACTGGATTGGTATTCATAGCTCTCAGCTAAGTGCTAGTTTCTTATCTGTTAATTCAGAAAATTTAAAGTTTTTTGTGCATTTTTGTGTGAAAGTTTAGGTTTCCCTCTTTGATAGTTTTATTTAGAGTTAAATTAAGTATTTTTTCCCTCCCTCTGTTGGCGTGAGTGTGTGTGTTGGGCCTGTGTGTCTGTATTAGTTTTAGTTACTTTATTTTAGTAGCTTTATAGATTTGGATGGCTGATCAGCCCAAATCTGTTTTTCTAAATGCTCGAGTGTGGCCATAAGCTCTCCCGCTGATGGCCACACTCGTGTTAGTGCCTGGGGTTGAACACCTCACATCTGGATGCTCCATTTGTGCAGGGTTCAACCCCAGGGCACTGAGGAGCGGAGGTCCAAGCTTGTCTTGGCGGGTCTTTACCGCCGGACTGCTCGCCTCCGCCTCCTTCGGGAGCAACCGTGGTTCAGTTATTCCTCCGTGGCACCCCCTCCTGCTCCTGGGACTCAACCTCCCGTTTCTGGAGAGGAGAGGGATGCTAGGAAAAAGGACCGGAGGGAGAAGCACCACAAGCGGCGGGCCGAGACCTCTGTTTCGCCCCGCCAGCCAAGCGGCTTCTCCCCGGCTCCGTGCTCGGCTCGGTCTCCTCCTTCGGCTCCGGTCCCCTGTGTGCTTTCACCGGGTCCTGAGGAGGAGGAGACCCGATCTCCGAGGCTATCGAGGAGGCACTCCAGGCCTACCTCGTAGCCTCGCCGAGATCTACATATAGCCTTTCAGATGCTGATCTGGACCGGATGATGAGAAGATTCATCCAGGCCCAGATGCAGATGGGAGTGCTCTTGCCTCCCCTCTGGGGAGCTCAACACCCTTTTAAGCCTATTGCTCCTTCTCCGACCCGCTATCCGGGTTCGAGCAGCTGGAGCCGAGCAGCTTCGAGCCGGGGTGGGTCGGCGCCGATAGTACTTGGTACCGGATCCGACCCTGCCCTCGAGTGCCGGATCCGACCTCTCGGAGCCTGGATCCGAGCCTCGATCCGGGGATCAGTGCTCCTTCGGCACCATCTGTGTCGGAGCGCACTGTCCTTCGGATCCGAACACTTTGGCGCTGCCCGGTCCACTCTTCGATCCGAGGGGAGCCGATTGTCGGATCCTTTGGTCGAGGTCGGCTCCCTTCGCTTTTGATGTAGTGGAGAGGGCTCTGTTGAGGGTCTCCGACCCCGGCACTTGTTCCGCCCGCCCCGCCTCCCTCTGCACTGGGCCAGGCTTCCACCATCCGCCCCTGGGACAGCCCGCTTGTGCCCCAAGTTGCTCCTATGGAACAAATTGCTGCTTGTGAGGACTCCTCTGACAGCCCCCAGAGGATGTCCCTCGCAAGCATACGCAAAAGGAGGCACATTGACTCCCGAGTCTCTCACAGAAGACACGGACTTGGAGGAAGGGAAGGCTCCCCACGGTCACCCCGAGGATGTCTCATTTGGAGACATCATGGAAATGCTCCGTGATAAGGGGGTGGTCTGCCCCAAGTCTTCCTCGGACGAGTCCGTGTTCTTGGAGGCATTTGAAGCGGGCCCGTTTACCTCTTGGGTGTCCCCTGCCGACCCCTGGTGGACCTTATTACCACCAGGGCGTGGAAGGAACCGACACCGTGGAGCCAATTCCCAAGAGACCAGATAGGATCCTTAGTCCGCCATCCGACCGGGCCCATTGGAGTAAGGGCCTCCGTAGATGCCATGTTGACGGCGGCCACCAAGAGGGAACTGGCTCAGGAGAGTCCTCAGTCCACCCCCCGAGCAAGGAGTCTCGATGATGGACCGCTTGGGGAAGCGGATGTTTAGTTCAGCGACCTTCTCGGTAAGGGCTGGACTATTTGGCACATGTCATTAGGATGCAGCGAGATCTTATTAAAGAATACGCTGCATCCCCGAGTCCATTTCGAGGAGGACAGGGTTCTGCACTCCACCCGTATGGCCACTCTTAGGTCAGTTACTAATACTTATGCGGCTACTCTCCCATGCAACGGAAGGCCGCCAGAGCTGCGGGACAGGACTGGTCACTAGACGCCAGGCCTGGCTCCGTCCACTGCGATTTTTCTGAGCCCTTCAAAGCGCCGCTTTGCAACGCCTTTGATGGTTCTGCTCTGTTTGGCAAAACCGCTCACAGACGCTGACCCAGAGCGAAAAGGACGGAAGACGCTGTCTGCCGGAATCCGCTTCTCTGCACCCCAGAGGCCCTACTCTAGGAACCAAAAGGGTCAGAAGAAGATGTGGTTCCGGAAGTCGCAGCAGTCCCAGCCTGCTCCGGACAACCAGTCCTTCCGTGGCAGAGGAGGACAGGGAGGACGCCGCCCTAGAGGCAGAGGGGCTCCCAGAAACTTCGGGTCCAGGGAACCTTTCTCTGAACGGCCCGCGCAGCAACCCTGAGGGGTTCCCCGACTGCTCCACTCTGGTGGCAGTCGGGGACGCCGGGCACCTAGCGGCATGGGAGTCCATAACATCGGACCGCTGGGTTCTCCAAATCATATCCAGAGGATATCGCATCCCTTTCCTTCACCTTCCAAGTCCCTCCCAGACGTCCCACCCGGTCAACGGGAGGCCGCTTTGGCAGAAATTGGCCATCTGCTAAAGAAAAGAGCCATCCAGCCCGTCCCCCCAGACCAGATCGGATCAGGGTTCTACTCCAGATTCTTTAGTGCCAAAGAAGACGGGGGAACTAAGACCAATCCTAGACCTCTCTCTCTTGAATCTGGCAGTCCCCAAAGAAAAATTCCGAATGGTCACTCTGCAATCTATTCTCCCCCTTCTGGGAGAAAATCACTGGATGTGCTCGATAGACCTCAAGGACGCCAGACTACCACATCCTGATGGACAGGCGCCCAGGAGGTTTCTCCGCTTCCGGCTGGGAGCCAGTCACTACCAGTTCCGGGTCCTTCCCTTTGGTCTCACCACAGCCCCCAGGGTGTTCACCAAAGTATTAGCAGTGGTAGCGGCCCACCTGAGGCTTCAGGGGGTGCAGGTCTTTCCCTACCTGGACGACTGGCTTCTTACCACCCCAACAAGGCATCTACTTTTATTGGCGCGAGACTCCTTTCTCCATCTTGCTCCTTTTCTGGGCATCACAATAAATACAAAGAAATCCAACCTGGCGCCCACACAGCTCTTAGATTTTATAGGTTCATAGGTTCATAGGTTCATACTAGGCTATCTGCCCGAGGGCATTTACAAGCCTAGCCCATAGTTTTGTGGCTTACGCCACCCCTTTAGTATGGGGAACTATACCCATTATTTTGCTGTGCCTCTGTTGAGCAGTGACACTGAGGTAATCCCTGGGGTATATCTGCGATCTCCCATCCATTGGTCAAGATTTCTCTTGAACAAGGCCAGCGAGGTGCTCTGCCTCACATATACCGGGATTTTATTCCACAGCATAGGAGTCTTTGGGTGATGAATCTATCCTCCAGCCCCTATTAATAGCCATGTCGAGGTTTAAGTCTCCCGCCCTTGTGGCTCTGACGGATCTAGATTTTTGAGGTGAAGCATATTCATCAAATCTGGGTTTGACATGGCCTTGTATGTTAGGCAAAGGTCACCTCTGAGCAAGCGGTGGCGACTGAATAGAGCTGGAGTTCTTTCAGTCAGGCAGCATAGGACAGATGTTTGAGACCCTTTATCCTTTTGGTGAGGAACTTTGTGGCCTCTCCAGCTGCTGCAAGTGTCGGGTCAGATACATTCAATGGGGCATTGTACTCAATCATTGGTCTGATGAGTGATGAGTATAGGAGACTATGACCTCCCTTGATCTAGATGAGAATCCCTTCATGATAAGGTGGGCAATGTAGAAGGTCTTCCTAACTACTTTAGCTACATGGGTGTCGAATGACAGACTACTATCAACCTGGGTCCCCAGGTCCCTGATAACTTCTTCTATGCTCAGTGGATTGCCACCTATTTGGTAGCTAGGGTAACCTTGTTTTTCCCGAAGGGTATGACTATGCATTTTTGGCATTTAACTTTAGGCCATGGCTCTGGCACCAGTTATCCGCTTCTGTGAGACCCTTCTGAAGGATATCTGTGTCAGATGTGTTTTCCACTATGGCCCAGTTTGCAGTCATCTGCAAACTTTGTCAGCCATAACCCTCCTGTGTTTGCTTGTACTGAAAAGTAGATGCCAAACAAGAGTGGGCCCAGGACTGAGCCCTGTGGTACACCACTTGTGACAGGCTTTGAGTCTGACATGGCGCCAGCAACTCTGACCCTGTGGGTTCTGTCACTCAGCCAGTTTGCAACCCATCTTGTGATGTATGGGTTAACATTTAAGCTGATGAGTTTTTCAATGATACCCGAGTGGGGTATTGTATCAAGGCCTTCGCCAGATCGAGGTAGGCTGTATGGACTGCCTTTCCCTCATCAATGGCTTTGGTGACTGTTTCAAAAAGTCAACCAAGTTTAGAAGGCATGATCTGCCTTTGACAAAGCCAAACTGGGATGGATCCAAAGTCTGCAAATTCCCTATGTCTTTATTTATGAGGTCCATTATGATCCTCTCCATGGCTTTGCAGATAAGGCTTGTCAAGCTAATGGGCCGGTAATTTCCAGGGTCGGTGGAGGCACCGCCTTTGTGAAGTGGGACCACAGTTGCAGTGCGCCACTCCTGGGTACGTATCCAGAGGTAAGACTATGATTAAACAGCTGTCCTAGCTGTGGGTTTAATTCCTCGTTGAGTTCGTGGAGCACACAGCCGGGACACCATCAGGTCCCATGGATGCTGTGTTTTTGCTTTGGAGAGAGCAGTTCTCACTTGGGCTTGGAGATGTTTGGGGGCTGCAATCGCTGGTATAGATATCTCTCCTTTGGGGAGGGGAGAAGTTTGCACTGAACCTGTCAGCCAGTATGTTGGCAATGTCTGTAGGATCAGTAATCTTCACATCATTTTGAACTAGTTCTGAGCATATCTGGGAGGTTCCTCCTAGGTTTCTAACATAGCTAAAGAAGGCCTTATGATTGTCTTTTGAGTCTTTAGCTATTTTTCTCTCAAAATTTGCTTTGGATGATTTTATGAGAGCTCTTAGTTTTTACTTATAGTGATCAAGGGTGTCTTACCTTTTAAGGATTTTGCTCTATCTTGTAGTAGCTTCCTCCTTTGTTGTAGAGTTTGTTTATGGCTGGGGTCCACCAGACTGGACGCTTGCCTTTGGTACAAAGAGTCTTTGTTTTGCTTGGGATTGCCTTATCCATGCAGTCCTGCAGGTGCTGGTAGAAGGCATTTGTAAGTGATTCAGCGGCTTGAGTACTGTTTTCCCCGCTCGGGGCCTTAAAGGAGACCACACTAGTCTTTAGAAGTGTGAAGTCGGCTTCGAGAAGTTCTTTACTGTGGTCTTTTTATTTCAGGTGGGGTGGGATGAGGACCTCCAGCGAGATTAGTTTGTGATCTGATCTCACCAGTGAGGGGTATACTTCCGTGTTGAACATTGTGCTCCCATGTTCGTGATGATGAGATCAAGTATGTTTTCTCCTCTTGTGGGATGGTGACTAGTTGTTCCATGGCATTTGAGTTTATGAATTCCAGGAACTTTTGGGCTAGGTGTTTGGGCTTGAGTAGTGTTCCCAGTCTATATTAGGGTAATTGAAGTCACCTAGTATGATGGTGTTTGGTGATACATTTATCCCTCTAGTGTTTTCAGGAAGGCCATGTGAGGTTCCTGAGTTTGTGAGGGTGGCCTGTAACATGCTACAATTTGCAGAGCAGTCTTGCCTATGGTTAATTGCACCTGGATGGTCTCCGATGCATCGTTGCCACCAGTCTTGAGGTGTGGGTGTCTTTGATGAATATGGATACCCCCCCTCCTTTCTTGGTATTGTCCGGATTTTGGGGCCGGAACGCATGATAAGAGGTAAAACCTGATAGTGCTGGGGTGCTCTCAGGAGCCTTGAACCAGGTTTCTGTCACTGCACAGACATCGATGTTCTCCATACTGAGAAGGGCCTCGAGTGCGTGCATTTTGAGATTTAGACTTCTGGCATATAGGGGCCAGGCTAGACACAAGGAGTCTACGAGCCTTCCTCACTGCGGACAGAGTTCAAAATCTGCAGCTCCAGGTGCGGGCCATTCTCCATTCAAGTTCTGTTCCGGCGGAGTTGGTCCTGAGGGCTCTAGGGTCCATGGCATCGGCTATAGCACTTCTTCCTCTTGCCAGGCTCAATATGCGCATTCTACAGTGGACGCTCTTAGTACAGTGGTCATACCTTGCTCTCCCCATGCATCATCCCATAGCGATCAGCAAGGCTTGCAAGCGGTCCCTCTTGTGGTGGCTCCACTCCCCGGATCTCCACAAAGGCCGCCCATTTTGTGCTTCTCCTCTCGCCACGGTGACCACGGACGCCGCCTCCCGGGTGGGGGCACTTTGGCCGGACCGCCCAAGGCACGTGGACGATTCAGAGACCTTACTGCATATCAATGTTCTAGAGATGAGAGCAGTGCTCTTAGCGTTGCTAGCACTTCAGGACTTTCTTCCCTTGGGAACAATTGCGATTCAATCGGACAACATGTCTGTTGTCTGGTACATCAACAAGCAAGGGTGAACAAGGTCTTACCCTCTTTGTCGAGAAGCCATGAGAGTTTGGGAATGGGCAATCTCCACCAACCGCTTTCTAATAGCAACGCACATTCCGGGTCGGTCCAACATCCTAGCGGACAAGCTCAGTCGCACCATTCTGACCCCTTACGAGTGGTCTCTCAATCGTCAAGTAGCGGAACGCATATTCGCACGGTGGGGAACCCCTTCATGCGATCTTTTTGCCTCTCCCTCAAACACCAAGTGCGACAGTTTTTTCTCTGATACCTCCTCCGGAGGTACCCCAAGAGACGCTCTGGTGCATGCTTGGCCACCCGGTCTTCTGTATGCTTATCCACCCTTGCCTCTGATGCTCCAAGTTCTTCAGAAAGCCTCTCGGGTGGGTTGCAGTATGATTCTCATTGCTCCGTTTTGGCCTCGACAGATCTGGTTCCCCTTCCTAAGGTCTCACTCGGTGAATCCTCCTTGGATTCTAGATCCCATCCCGGATCTGATATCCCATCCATCCTGCATTCCTCCTCCGAATCTGGACAACCTGAAGCTGACCGCTTGGCTGCTCCAGTTCCACTCTTGATTAGGACTCCCGGTATTTCGTCACCGGTTAAGGCAATTTTGGTGGCAGCTCATAAACCATCCACTAGAAAGGTTTACTGAAGCAAGTGGAAACGTTTTTCTTTGTGGGCGGAGCGGCAAGGCCTGAATCCCTTCACGGTTCCTCTTCCTTTAGTGCTTGACTTTCTAACCACTCTCTTTAACGATGGTGCCAGCAGTTCCACAGTCAAAGTACAACTGGCGGCAATTTCTCATTATCACATTGGCCATGACTCTAATCCTCTTATGTCAGCCAAATTGTGTAAAATTTTTCTTAAAGGTACTTTTCTTCTCAGGGCCCCTATAAAACAAGCAGTTCCTCCTTGGGACCTCTCTCTGGTCCTACAGGCCTTGACCGCCTCCTTTCGAGCCAGCGGCTACGGTGGATCTCAAATTCTTGTCCTACAAGACAGCCTTTTGGTAGCCATTACATCGGCCAAGAGAGTTTCTGAGCTTCAAGCATTATCAGCTAAACCTCCTTACTTGGTATTTCATCCGGACCGTGTCTACCTCAGGACCAACCGGTCCTTTCTTCCTAAAGTCGCTTCTGAAGCAAACATCAATCAGTCCATTAACCTCCCTGTTTTCTTCCCTAAATATGAAAACAAAGGTGAATATAAGCTACATTCATTAGATGTTCACAGGCAACTTAGATTTTATCTGAACAGGACGGCTGGTCATAGGCAATCCGACCAGTTGTTTATTTCCTTTGCAAAATTCAATTTGGGCAAGCCAATTTCTAAAGTTTCTCTGTCCCGCTGGATTTCACAGTGCATCTTATTGGCTTATCAAGCTTCAGGAAGGCCTGCACCGGAGGGTGTTCATGCCCATTCAACCCGGTCAGTATCTACCTCGGCAGCCTTCAAGGCTAGGATTCCTCTAGATGATATTTGTGCAGCAGCCACGTGGGCTTCATCTCATACTTTTATTTCCCACTATAAGTTGGATCATCTAGGGCAGAGATCCATCTTCATGGCCTGTGCTCCGCTCCTCCATGATGGCTTCCCAAGATTCAGGTAGCTGGGGACTCTGTCCCACAGGTTGCAGACAAATGAATATCCTACTTCAGATTTAGAAGTTATGTACTCACCATAACGTTCCATCTGAGTAGGTGTATTCATTTGTCTGCAACCATCCCGCCCTCCTATCCCCCTGGCCTTTCAGTTTCCTGCATATTCTATGTTACCCTTTTCAGGGTGTTGTTGCTTTGGCAAACTCGATCTGAGGTCATGAGGGTAGAGCAGGGCATTATGGGTGAGGGGAGGAGCTGAGAGCTTGGATCCATAGCTGGAAAACCATGCCGGTTCGGATCCGATATCGGATCCATAACCCACAGGTTGCAGACAAATGAATACACCTACTCAGATGGAACGTTATGGTGAGTACATAACTTCTAATTCACTGCACTGACCATTACTGCTGTACTATGTTTGCAAGGACAAACTGCTAATACAGAATCTGCAGTACTGTTCATGAATTAGAGGCTCAGCTATTAGACCTTGTCTTCTTTCAAAACACCATGACATACACCTTCTCAGGCTAAGCAACATGAAACTACGATAACTGGAAGATACCCTCCTGTGCCCTTTTTGAAAATGGGGGCAACTGTTGTAGTTTATCATCCCAGAGGTATTGTCTCCCATCTTCCACATACAACTGAAAAGGCATGGTAACCATGAAACTGCAACAATATCCAATACTTTCAGCATTTCTAGACTTATTTCTTCTGCTGCAGTAGCCTTGTCATCTTGGCACAGTAACTTCTTCTAAAGAAATGGCCCATTCCCACCACCAGATGCTTCTGGTGTTGTCTCCTCAAAGCAGGGCATATTCACTAGGCTCAGGGGTTCTTCCAAGTGCTTTTCTACCTTCCCAAAATGGGCCCACATGTTTAGTATTTCTGAACACTTACTAATATCCTGCTGGTCCCTCAGGTCACTTGGTTTGCCAGAACCACTTTGAGATTATCCAGAAGTCATTTTGTCTGGCTTCACTAAACTCTTTTCACAACTATACTAGGGTAGACTATCAACTTCAGCAACTGCCAGAACTGCTGATTTCTTGGCCTTTCTTAACCTGTAAGGAAGATCCAGGCAATATTAGCAAAGGATCTCTGTAAGAGCTTTTCCCTTAACTTGACAGATTCTTTCACTTCTGTGGTCAGATAGCTCATTCTTGGCTTACCGTCATGGCTAGCTCTGGCCATGTTACAGACTTCTCCTTCATCATCCTCAACTGCTGAAGTCTTGGATAGGAGCCTTTCAGTATTCACATCCCTGACCTCTCACTCCTGGGATTGTGACATTGTTGTAATCCAGAGATGTATACAGCCTTGTTGAATTTTGCCTTCTACTGGAAGTGTGGCATAAACATAGTGGAGATGTTTGATTGAACCTGTCATTTTTTACAACTGTGTCGAATTAAGCTTTGTATTCCTGGAAGGGTCACAGTTGGTATACTGGTCCAAGAGGAGGGGGCAGACTAAAAAAAAAAACACAACATGACACCCCCATAGATGGTTCTTTGATAGAACAGAACCTTCCCTGGAACAAGGATGCAAGGACCCAGTCCTGGAGCCAGGCTTTGGGGTGATGTTCGCTGTAAATACCTGGTGGCTGGGTGACCTATATAGTGTGGTCAGGCTCTGATCAGATAAGTTGTGTAGTGCTCCCTTGTGGGTGCACCAACTGCAAGGCAAAGGATGGGTTCAGGTGTAGAGACAGGTGACAAGCAGGAGCTGGATGGATGATGCAGCAGGCCCTGGCAATGAATGATACAGCAGGCCCTTGCAAGAAAAAGTAGCTCTTTGGATATGGAATCTCACTTCACTGCTGAGGAGGGAGCCAGAGCTTGTATAGGGGGATTGAATGGCACCAGCGAGATCCTTTTTTTTGTTTTCCATATGCAGTGGTTCTAGAATCAGATTACATAATCAGGGTTTGTCTGTCTACTGTTCTAGAGTTGCACCTCTACCCAAAGGTCAGTTGTTAATTTTTTAGTCTTGTCATCAGGCCTGAGAATGTAAGTTCTGTTCGCTGACTCATAGAAAGTTGGTGAGCTGTCAACTAATCACCACTTGATGATGAGCTAGGTCAGATGGTCAGGATGTTAGCTGGACAGACAGAACTGTAGCAAGTGTTTTGGGAATGCCTAACAGATTATTCTGTTCAGGATTACTTTGGTTCTGACTTCTAGAACATATACAAGTTGCAAGTCTGTTGTCTGTTTATATAAATAAGCAAGGGACCGTGCAGTTATTTATTTATTTATTGCTGGATTGATTGATATTTGCCTACCGGCGAAGTTTGACTGGGTAATAAATACTTGTTTCAGTGGAGGCCCAGGAAGAAAAGCTCCTGAGAGTTAAATAACATCAAATAAAACGCTAATAGAAATGTAATTTTAAACAGGTATGTATATATATCTATATATCTATATATACATATATATATATATATATATATATATATGTATATATATATACACATACAGTTTGACAGGTGAATGCATGGGATACAATAAAGTATGAGGAGACACCAATGATGTATTGTTAATAAAATTGTTAATAAAAGAAAAATAAAACACAATTAAATAGGACAAAGTCTCCTATCCTAAGGGAAAAAAAATGACACAGGTCCCCTCCTAAGAAAGGGGAGAGGGCAAGTGTAGAAAATGTACAGATAGTGTGATGAAAGATTGGTAAGAATGCGTATATGGTCTTGCTTCCTGTGTAGAGAGGTGATGCATAACGTGGGGCACAGTGGTTTTATTCTTGACAGTCCTCATCTTAATGTAAAGTGAATCTGCTGGTGGACCTACCCAGCTCCTTCCTGTTTTCTCCTGGAGCTGTGGAATCAGGAGTCGTGTTAGGGCACTCCAGAGTTTTACATATTTACCACCCAAAACATACTTCAGTTCTTGTAGTTAGGCAAGGAGGCGTTAACAGCAGATGCATTCTTAACGCCATAACAAGTGCTATTCTGGTTTACTTTTCCTCATGTCTGTCTGATTTTATGTTCAGCTGTAAAATTTACAGAAAAAAAGAAAAGACTGAAACTAATTATTTTGTGCATCCTGCCGTGCTGAAAAATTATCTTATTTCAGATTCAGATGTCGTTAGCAATGCAGGAAAGTCAGCAGGATCTAGACAAGAATCCTCTCCAGTCTTTATAACAGCTGCACCATCGGCCTTGCCTCATGTTATAGACCTCTGATTCTGCTGTATCTTCCTGTAGGGGTGTCAGATGTGTCTGAAGTTCCCAGGAAGTCTGACATTTTGCAGATTTACTCTGATTCTTCATATAACTGGAGCAGCAATCAGTACTGATCAAGTTGTCGGTTTACAACTGATTCTGACCTAACACAGGCATCTGTATGATTTGGGCCTTGGTTAATTTAAGGTCAGGGTGCATTTGTTTGCTATTTCTGTGCATCATGATATTGCAGAGGACAGGATTCTCACACAGAAGTGGCTATTTATGATGGCATTGCATCTTCAGCAACTACCTCTGAAGAACCACTCTCCTGAGTGGGAGATGAGCTTCATAAGCTCCATAATCAGCAGACTTGCTCTTCTAGGTTCATAGGTGTTTATTAGGCTAACGACCACAAGGGCCTTTTTAAGCCTGGCCATGCATCCCAAATCTCTGACAAGTTATGATACCCTTGATAAGTGTAAGCTTGGGCCTGGGTGTTGAACCATTTACAGGTTACCTGTGTCCATTATAGGCATGGGTGCCAAACCACGGATTAATTTCTGGTTTCTCATCCATTTGTCCAAGTTGCAGTTGAATTAGTTTAGGGAGAACCTCTGCTTCACATGGATGGGGAGCCTTTTCCATAGACTGGATAGTGTCTGGGATACATATTTATCTCTCCAGCAGGTCCTATTTATATCACAGGCAAGGTTTAAGTCTTTAGAAAGGATAATTCTGGTGCTGTTTGTTTTGTGGATATGCAGGAGGTCCTTCAGAGTGGGGTCTGACAATGCCCTGTATGCCAGGCATAGATGTCCCCTCAAAAGCCTGTAGGAGACAGAATACAGGGATAGGACCTTGAAGCAGTCTGCATAGGACATATTACTTATGCCCTGTGTTCTTTTAGTGAGGAACCTCTGTGGACGTTCCAGTTGTTAGATATGCCTGGTCAGTTACATACCAAAGGGGGCATTGTACTCAGTGATAGGTCTAATGAATGATGAATACAGTGGAACAATGACTTCCTTGGACTTAGATGCCATACCTTTGTTTATAAGTTGCATAATATAGAATGATTTCCTCACCACTGTAGACATGTGATGATCAAAGGCTAGATTACTGTTTATGTATGTCCCTATGTCCCTGACTACTGGGTCAACTCTAACGAGTGTGTTGACAATCTGATAATTACCAGGGATGGATAACTTCCCAAAGAATGCTATTATGCATTTCTTGGCATTTAGTTTTAGTCCATGGCTCTGACACCAAATGTCTGTCTGTGTCAGCCCCTCCTGGAGAACATTTGTGACAGTGTGAGATTCAATGACTGCTCCTAATTTGCAGTCATCTGCAGATTTAGTCAGCCAGAAACCACTGACATTGGCCTTGACTTCTCAGAAGTAAATGTCAAAAAGGAGCGGTCCAAGGACTGATCCCTGAGGGACTCCACTTGTGACTTTCCTCTTTGTAGAGGTGGACTCCCCAATTCTAACTCCTTCGGTCCATTTGGCTATCCACCGGGTGACATTCAGGTTTGTACCTATCCTCTTGAGTTTGTCAGCAATGCCCAAATGTGGTATTGTGTCAAATGCCTTGGCCAGGTCAAGGTAGGCAGTGTGAACGATTTTCTCTCATCCATTATTTTGGTGACCTTCTCAAAGAAGTCTACCAGGATGAGTAGGCATGATCTGCCCTTGACGAAACCAAACTCTTTTGGGTCCAGTGTCTGGAGGTTTACTATATTTCTCATCTCCATGATAATCCTTTCCATGGCTTTACATGTAAGACTAGTGAGACTTCTAGGTCTGTAGTTTCCAGGTTCTGTAGATGGTCCATCTTTGTGCAGGGGGATGACTGTTGCCTTTCTGCATTCATGAGGCATGAAGCCTGTTTGGAGGCTGTTAAATAGTAATTCCAGAGGCTCTGATGGGTCATATTTCATGCTATTTAGAAGGCATCCTGAGATATTGTCTGGGCCCACTGATGCAATGTTCTTGGTCTTAGAGGCTGCATAAAAGACCCGTTCCCTAGTGATAGTAGAGAGAGTTATATTTGATGATATTTCCTGAGGAAAGGTTGAGGGGGAGAGAGGGATAAAGTTTGAGCTGAATTTATCAGCCAGGAGGTTTGCTGTATCTTCTGGCTCAGTATAGGTGGCTTCATTTGCAATGAGCTCTGCGCACAATTGTGTATTGCCTTTGAGGTTGCAGCCATAGCTAAAAAATGCTTTGTGGTTGTCCTTGGCCTGGGAGGCCAACCTTACCTCAAATGTGGCTTTGGTAGACTATCATCTGACTTGTTTGTTTAGTTTGATGAGAGTGCTTTTATCCTGCTGGGTGCTGCACCTCCTAATTTTTGCCATGATTTTCTTCCTCCTGTTATACAGCCAATTGATTTTGTGATTCCACCAGGGTGGCTTGTTTTTTGAGTTAGTTCTGTACTGCTTCCTGGTGGGTACAGTTGCCTCTATGCAGCTATTAACATGCTTGTACAGAGTTTCTGTTAATAGTTCTGCATAGGCAGAAGTGTTTTCATGGTTTATGAGGGTTGAAGTTTTGCCAATTCTTCACTTAATAGCAGGAGGTTAGCCTTAGAATAGTTACTGAATATTCCAGGTTTAGCTGGGTGTCCAGGTTTTATTTTTACTTCAAAGGAGACCATTTTGTGGTCTGACCTTAGTAGGGAAGGCAGTACAGTACGAGGAGTGTAGCAGTCTCCCATATTAGTGAGGACCGGATCCAGTATGGTTGCACCCCTGGTTGGTGTATTGACTATTTGGTCCGGGCAGTTTGTGTTTACAAAATCCAGGAATCTCTCTGCATGTACATTTGGTGTTGTATATGATTCCCAGTTAATAGTGGGGTAATTAAAGTCACTCATGAATATGGTGTTAGGTTGGATGGTTAGTGTTTCTAATAAGTTTAAATACATAGTATGGGTTTCCAGGGTCAGAGAGGGGCCCTCAACTTACAAGGAAGTGGTATTGGATTTTACCTGTGGTGATTTGAACATGGAGCAGCTCAGGTGCATTGTCCTCTTTGATCAGCCTTGAAGTATATTTATTTTTGATGTAAATAGAGACACCTCCACCTTTAGTCCCTGCCTCTGAAGTAGCTGGCCTAAATGCGTGGAAGGCATTATAACCTTGCACTGTTGGTGTGCTCTCCGCAGCTTTAAACCATGTCTCAGTGACCACACAGACATCAGCAGTCTCTAGGGTAAAGAGAGCTTTTCCTCTTTCTCCTTTCAGCTTTGCTGACTCGACATTTTCAATGTTCATATCATTAAAAAAAAAACAACTTTTCCTCATTGCCATCATCACTTCCTGAGGGATGTTAGAGCTTTATGTCTAAGGAGCAAAATTACTACTTACAGAAACTGGTTTCTAAATTTTGTCCCAGTCCATTCATCTCACTGATCTGATGTCTTTTTAGTCTGTCCTCGGCTGATCTGTCTGGATCCAATATTGTCAGCTCTACACTTTTTGGATCCAAGGCTCAGGCTTCTCTCCCTACCCATAATCCCTCTCCATAAACTGAACACTCATCTTGTTTGCCACTCAAGCAATACAGTTGTGGTCTCCTTGGTTCGGTGCTATTAGCATATGAGTGGTGTATTTTGAATGGTTATTTTGTAGTTGTAGAGGCTTTTAGCTAGTACTACTGTAGTTTTCTCCCCTTTACCTCGGTGTCTCTTTGCTTCATCTGCTTGTATTTACAAAAAAAAAAAAAATTTAGAGTAGTGTGTAGCTGACCTCATTTTTTTTCCTGATGTTAGTCAGGGTTTGCTGCTTAAAACTTAGAGGTCATTTTATCAGTTAAACTTAAGTAATATCTGGTACTTTGGTAGTTTGTGCTAACTTGGTTGTTTTTCCGTGATGTCTGACAAGTCATCCATTTTTAAACAGTGTATTTCTTGTGACCATAAGATTCTTCCACAAGATGGACACTCTGTGTTTATACTGTTTATGGGCATCACGTCTTGAAGATTGCCCTGCTTCCTCTGTTTCAGAGGGAGAAATGTGACTGACCAGCAGCCTAAGCTTGCCTTAAAAGAGCTTCCCCCTGTCTCCACGGGAGAAGATAACTCCTCACAATCTTCTTCCTCCAATAGGAAATTGTCTAAGAGAAGTAAGGGAGAAAAAGTGAGGGACAAAGACGAGGATAAGGAATTTCCCATGAGAAAAGCCTGTGAAACATGGATACAAAGAACGTAGAAAAAGGTCCTGTGATCCAACAGAGTGCTGGCCCAGCTGCAAAGGTACAGAAAACTTTTGTGCCCACTACAACTTCAGAGTTAATCAGGATAAGATGTCCTACTCCACCCTTTTCTGAAACCATGTTCTCTCCAAAACCGGCTAGTCTGAGGCTACATTTCCCCTTCCTGCAGGAGAGATTGTAGAACATCTCCAGATCACCTTCTACAATCTCTTCTCTTAGGTCACTGCAGTCCATTAGGAGCCTGTCTGAAGAAGATGTGAATAGGTAGATGAGAAAGTTACTGAGGACCCAAATCCAGCTAAGGTACCTCACTGCACTGACCACTGTCAGGGGGGATGAGAGCTGTCCCCCTTTTGATCTAACCTTCAGATCTGGTGACTGTGGATCTGAGTATTTCCTGAGGATTGTCTGTGTTGGATCTGAAAAACTGGGTCTGTTTGACTCAACAATCTTTCTGACCCAATCAATTCCGGCTTTGGGTCTTGATATGTGCCTGAGCCGAGAGGCCAATTGCAGTGCTGGGAAGGGGGGTCAGGATCGACTCAGAGATTTTCATATCTTTCACTTCCTCTTGGTAGCTCAGCTCTGGTGTCCGTTTCATAAGCAAGACAGATTAGATCTTGGAGCATGTACTGTTGGGTTTTTTGGATCCTACAGGGGCTGGTTTCAGCTTCAGCTTTCAAGGCCTTTGAGAGAGTTCCCTCTAGGTCTAGAGAGTATGAATCTCTTTCCTTCTCAGAGGCATCACTTCCCCACTAGCATTTTTGGGTCCTATACCACCACTTCCTGCCACTTCTGGACAGCCATCTGGCCTCAAGATAGTTCATGTTGTGGACTTTCCATCTGTTTTAGAGTCTCCTCCGGAACCTCCAGTAGGGAAAGTATACTTGAGGCTTGCATGCAAAAGGAGGCACTTAAGACTGTCCTCAGGAATTCCTCACCAAGGACACTGATTTCGATGAAGTGGAGGATTCCTCTAGGTCCCACTGTAGAGGATGTGTCTTTTAGTGAGATACTAGAGCTGTTAAGACAAAAAGGGAGGGTCCAGCAACACCTCCTCCCAGGAGGAATCTGCAGTCTTAAGGCCTTTGGGGTTGGCCCATCTACATTCTCTGTAGTCTCTCCTGCTATCTAACTTCTAGATTTGGTTTCGTGGTAGGCTTAGAAGGAGCTGGATGTGGTGGAACAGATTCCCCATAAACCTAATAGTCTTAATCTAACCTAAGGGCTGGCCTTTTTATTACAAGGGACCCACAGTAGATTTGATGATGGTTATTAGTGGCCACTAAGATTGAGGAAGTGTTCTACTCTCCATCCCCCTAACAAGAAGTCCAGGGCATTGAACTGATTTGGAAAGTGGGTTTATGCTTCATTTGCCCATTTTGCATTATGGGTGCTGAACTACTTGACTAATTTAACAAGCTTTCAGAGGGGCTTGAAAGAGTTTTTGCATGTCTCTGTCAGGGACCTTAACTGCAGAAGCCTGTAAAACAGTGGATAAGCCATTGTTTACCTTTAAATCTCTCTCATACATGTACATACGCCTTGTTTCCAGTGTGGCGGATGGCATGTCAAGAGCAGTGGGCATTGGTATTGCCATTTACCAGCACACCTGGAGCATCTCTTCTTTGACATCCTTCATCAATACGCCCTATGATGGATCCCCCCTCCTTGGACCAAAGGTAAAAGAGATGCTGTCTGGAAGTGAACAGGTTGGAAAGACCTTGTCTGCCATCAGGATCTGCATTTCTACCTCCAAAATGACACTTTCTGGTAACCAGAAAGGGGGGCAAGAAGCTTTATTTCCATAAATCTCAAGGATTTTGCTCCTGATGTTTCCAGCATTAGCTCCTCAAGAGGCATTTGGTAATAATTGCAGTGGACATCATCCTTGAGGCAGAGGTGGTCCACACTATGAAGGCTGCCAACCTAGCCAGATAGAATTTTGTAGATAATTCTATGTCTTCTCTTAAATGTAAGAAAACTGTGTTAAATGTTGAACTTCAAAAATGTAACCACAGTGCCCTCTGCTGGAAGAAAGCTGATAAGTCAAGCATTGTATGTCTGATCTCAGAGCTCCGAGACAAGATGTTTGGGCTAAGACATGCTTTCTATTGTTTTGAGACCAGAGTTAATTGCTAGATTTTACATATGTAATGTCTTTTATTACTGTGGCTTCCTGCAGGTGCACATTACAAAAAGAAATGTAAATTATGAATTTCTGTTAGTCTGGGAAGCTAAATCAGATCTCTTAAGAATGATGTAATCTAAAAATGAGTCAGCAGTACTGTGTTATCAATTTAAGACTTTCTCAGAGAGAGAGAGAGAATTGGAGCATTTTGCATTTGTCTTCAGAACTAACAACATCATCAGCACTCTGCCTTTGCTCTGTATGTATGCAAGTTATTTAGAAGATTGTTTCTCTTAGAAATAGAGAGTAGTAAGTTTAGTCTCGCTGTTTTCTATATTTGTCATACTATTCTACAGTATTATTTTAAGCATTTTCCTGTGATGTCTGAACTCTTGACTAGCACTGTGTTGAATTGGGGAGATTTGTCTTATTAAATATTTTTAAACCTGTCAACTGTGGCTGTTTTCTGTAGAGATAATTTAAGCTCTAGAATACATTGCATGTATATAGTGATACTGTACAAAGCCGTTCTGGTCACACTTACTAACTGGATAATAATATTGCGCAGTAAAATTAGACACCCTTTGGTAAGGGCCTTATTAGTAGCTGATATTAGTGGTTGGTGGCAGCTGGTACTACCTTATAGACTGGCAGGAAGGGGCATAGCTGCTGAACCTGTGCCAGCCTTCCCCCGGAGTGTGTGTGTTTGTAGATAACTCATATCTCAAAGTGTGTGTATCTGTCAGCTACTTGGGCAGGGACACAAAGTACTGGTTGGACAGAGAGGGTGCTGGAGGGTTTAGCTTGACCACTAGGCTGAGATCTATACCCTATAGCTGTGCCAGTGGGCAGTCTTATTGGGGATCTGGAGAGAAAAGGAGAAACTAGCCCCAGATTGACTGTGATCAATGTTGTTCCCTGTCCAGGCTGTAGAGTTCATTGTGGCCCATCTGAATACAACATTGCAGATATTTGACAATGAGCTTTAACAGTCCTCTCCCATCAGATGCCCCTGGCCAGGTGCAAATTGCATTTTATGGGATTGATGGCAACCAGTATTCCCCTAGGTTTTTCAGACCAGATTTTACATGAAGAAGTTGTAGTGGACACTTTCAGTTCAGTGGTCAGTGTGTTTCCAACCGTTGCACTTTTCAATTCCCCACACCAGCATGTGCAGACATGTTCATTAGAGTTTGGACTCCCCTCAGTCTCCCTAGGTTGTCCTTTTATTCTGCTAACCCCTCAAGCCATGGTGACTGTAGGCACTTCCTAGTTAAGGTGGGGGAGGGGATTACTTGGGAAATACAGTCCAAGGTTTGTGGTATGCCTCAGGGGCCAGTCTTCACATCAGTGTACTGTAGATGAGGGCAATTCTCCTGGCATTGCAACCTTTTCAGAACTCTTTCCCTAGGAGTGTCATTTTGATCCAGACAGACATGTCAGTGGTATGGTACATCAATAAATGGGGTGGAATGTGCTCGTACCTATTGTGTTGAGAAGCGATGAGGGTTTGGCAGTGGACGAGGTCTTCCCATTGATTTCTGGTGGCAACGCATTTATTGACATTTGATTATTCTGTTTGATTATTATTTTATTTGACATTTGATTACTGGAAAAGTCCAATTGGGTAGAAGCACATTTTCAGAGGAAGCCCAGGGAGAAAAGCTCCAAATTATTTCAAAACGTTTTGAGAACAATAATTGTACATATCCCAGGGAAAGCCATTGTGTTAGCAGATGAGCTGAACAGACACGTCCTTTTTCCTCACGAGTGGTTTCTCAATCAGATGGTGCCATGTTGCATTTTCAGTCACTGAGGCCAGCCATGCTATAGACTTTATGCCACTCCCTCCAACACCAAATGCAATAGTTATTTTTCCCCTGATCCCCTTGGAGGGAAAAGTCCCTGAGGGATGCTCTGGTCCACAGTTGGCAATGTATACCTGTCCTTCTACTCCCCTCATTCTGAGTTTCTGTAGAAAGCAGTGTGGCGCAAGGCAGAGTTGATCCTCATTGCTTCCTTTTAGCCTCGACAGATGTGGTTTCCGTATCTCTGGCTTCACTTGGTACTACTGCCCTGGTTGCTGAATCCCCTCCTCTCTCACCTGTCCAGCACACCTCACCTGGACATAGTAGCCCTGAAATTGACCACAAAGTTTTTCCAGGTCCCATGATGGCCAGACAGTCCAGGCTCATCTTGTATATCTTGACATCCTCTTAGAACCCCTCCACTAGGAAAGTTTACAGAAGCAAATGGAAGTGATTTTCTATATGTGCATCTAGCAGGGATATAGATCCTTTTTTTGGCCCCTCTCCCTGCTATTTCAGATTTTTTAGTTAGTGTCTTTCATGCTAGGGCTAGCTATTACACCATTGAATTTCAGATGCCTGCCATCTCCAGTTTCCACATGGGAGAGAAACCGACTCTCTTCACTTCTTTAAAGCTGTCTAAAGTTTTTCCTAAGGGGTACTTTTCTTCTTTGACCCCCCTTTAAGAGATCTTGTTCCACCCTGGGACATTACCCTCTACTTCAGGTCTTGACAAAACCCCTTTTTGAACCAGCTGAGACTGTGGCGTTAAAGTATCATTTTTAGAAGACACTTTTTCTGTTAGCTATTGCCTTCACTCAGAGAGGCTGAGCTTCAGGCTCTCTTGTATACCATCTTACTTGATAAGACAGGGTATCACTTTACGCTATCCCTACCTTTTTTCTTGGCTACCGAAAAGGATAAAACTCAAATGGCTAAATTTCGAATGGGACACAGCGAAACGGAAAATTAGCGAACAAGAACATCGAAAATAAATGCATCAAATAAAGAGATGCATAAGGTAAGCAAAGGGAAATCTTTTAAATTTGCCCTATTCTCCACTGTAGTGCAATCTTGGAGTTGCTGTCCCCCACATAGGTTGGTTGTGTTTTCGTTGTTGGCCGACTATGGCCATTTGATGCATTTATTTTCTATGTTCTTGTTTGCTAATTTTCCATTTCGCTATGTCCTGTTTGAAATTTAGCTGTTCAAGTTGCTACCTTTTCAGTAGCCAAACATGGATACCTTTCTTCGTAGGGTGGCTTTGGAGTTTACCTTGAGTAAACTGTTAGTCTACGTGTTTTCTTCACAATGTTTTCCAATAAAGGAGAGTACATTTTACACTTCATGGATATTCATTGGCAACTGAGATTTAATGAGTGGGATATGCCCCCCCCCCCATCTCCCTAGGATGAACTAAAATTGTAAGGAAAATGGATCAGCTCTGTTTCCTTATTAGTCAAATTGGGAAAAGCGGTTTCTGAAGTTACTCTATGTAGGCCAATGTCAAAATACATGTTGTGTATATATCTAAGGAAGAAGGTCTTGCCTTGTCCTGTAATCCCAAAGCTCATTCTATGAGGGTGGTAGACACTTTGACAACCCCCCTGTCAAGAGAGCCTATTGATGACATTTGCACAGCAGCTGCATGGTCCACTGTGCATGCTGTCACTCTGTTAGGCTCCAGTCTGACTACCTTGTTCCTGTCCAGAGCCTTGTCTGTTTTACAGCTGGGGGTCTGTATTCCAGATAAAATGCATTAGGCAGGTAAAGTCAATCTGAAGCATTCACTTGATGAAGGTGAATTATGGGCAGGGGAGGAGCCTACATTTTGAATTGAAAAAGTCTAGAGCTGCTTGTATGGGATCCAGTAGACCCATCAGTTGAGGAGGCTGGAAGAGGACAACAAAGATCTAGCATTATAGTAAGTACTTAACTTTTGTTTTTTTTTTCAATGGGTTAAAAAGGAAAAGCAGTGGACAAAGAGAGTCTTTCACACACTGGATGTGTGCAGGAGTAGCTCAGGTTCTACCTGAAGTCAGTGCATAAGATTGTGAAGACTGAAAACCTCTTTATCTCTTTTGTTCTGTGGTGGGAAGGGATGGCAGTCATTAAAGTAAACCCCTTTCCAAAATGGTTTGCGGACTGCATTATTTTTGGCTGTCATATGGCTCACCACCCGTTGGAAAATGTTGTAGTGAAAGAACACTCCAACAGAGGCATGACTTCTTCCACAGCTTGCTTCTAGAATGTCTCTCAATTGTAGACATTTTTGCTGCAGCCACCTGGTCTTCTGTTATACATTTTCCAGGCATTATTGTCTAGAATGCGACTCCAGCAGCTGGGTTCCCTTGGATGCCTTGATATTCTGAACTCCTCCTTTTGAATCTTTCTACTTTTGTGGATTTACTGCTTGAGATTCATCTCGGCTATAGACCTCTCAAGGACAGTGGCTTTATGTTGACTTCGATTAGTTGACAATACATTCATTTGTTTAGGGTATGTTATTAACTTTACACCCTTGCATTTGCGTTGAATCTGCCATTATTCAAATGCATTCATTTGTGAAAGGTCTGACAACAAAAAGATCGGTCAAATGAATACCGGGGGGGGGGGGGCTCTGATATTTGGTATACAAGATGCCCTCTCACCTTCACTTGCCTAACATCCAGGGATCCTCCTTAATTGTTCCTGTGGATGGGCACATCCATCTCACCATTCATTATTCAGCAAATGTTTCAGAAATGATTCCCTCTCTTAGTGATGTGTGTGCACCAAGTTCCAGTGAATGGTATGAGGTATTGAGCTGACTACAAAAGTAGGCCAAACCTCTGATTCCACAAGTTCTTTTTTGACATGACCTAGTTCAAACTGTGATACTTATTGCTGTTGATAAATTATTCCTTCATTTGAGCACTTAAGGACACTTGATTTATATCTCTGGCCATCAGTTTTCCAATCTAGCCTTGCCTATATTGCCTCATAGGTAAGTAGTAGGCTATTAGCCATAGGGCCTATATAAGCCTAGCCAAAAAGGTACCCTGGCTTTCACCACCCAAGAAAATTTTTTTCCTGTGCCGCTGTCGAGCAGAGCCACAGAAGTGATCCCCGGGGTGAATTTCTTATTTCCCATCCGATCATTAAGATTTTTCTTGAAGAGTGCTAATGAGGAGCTCTGTTTGATATAGATAGGTAGTCTGTTCCAGAGTATGGAAAGTCTCTGGGACAGGAATCTATCCCTCCAGCATATTCTGTTTATTGTGGTGACAAGGTTTAGGTCCCTAGAGCGTGTAACTCGGAGGGATTGGGATTTCTTTAATTGGAGCATGTCCAACAGCTCTAGGTTTGACATAGCTTTGTATGTTAGGCAGAGATCACCTCTGAGTCGGCGATATGTGACGGAGTAAAGCTGGAGTTTTTTGAGACGGTCTGCGTAGGGCATCTGTTTGAGGCCAGTAATCCTCTTTGTGAGGTATAAAATCAGTCTATATGTCTGACCTTTGTCTCAGCACACCGTAGTTCATAGGTTCATAGTTTAGTACTAAGCTAACTGCCCTTGCGAGCCATTTTAAGCCTAGCCAATTATCCCTTGTAAGACTCAAACCCTGCACCTTGTGTTTGCAAGGCAAACACCTTAGCCATTAAGCCACACTCCCAACCACTAGAGGGATTTGTCAGACATTGCTGTAAGTGCCAGTGGTTCACCCCTGTCACATGCACATGCAAGAAAAAATAGCTTCTGGCCTACCTTGCTGCCAGAGGATGGCAGTGGTTGAAGTGTACCCATGCGATAGTCTGAATTATGGCCTTGTCTGTAGTCTCAGGCACAGGTCAGGGCATTCCCACAAAGAAGTGAAGCTTGGGAGTGGGGGTGCTGAATAGGTCATCATCTAACCATCTTAGAAGTAAATCCCTCTAGACCTGTCAGGTTCTGAGCTTTTCCTGGGTTACCATAGGCTTGTTTGCATAAGTTCTCTGGTTCAGGGGAAGGAGCTCAGATGAGGTGCATGCCTGTATCTCACCCTTTGGAGGGCACATTCTGGGGTATTTTTTTCTCCTAAGACCCATACAATAGCTGGAACAATAGACCAACTGACTTGATCATGCTATTTTGGCCTTTTGAGTCACTTAGAAGTCAGGGTACACAAACTTGTGTACTCCATTCATAGAACTTTCCCAGGTCAAGCAAGGTCTTTCGGATGTAGCTTTGGGGGGACAAGATCATGTAGCTCCAACATTTATAGCTGAAAGAATAGACGTCAAGAAGAAGTTTGAGGTCTGATGAGAGCTTCAGTTGTGGGAGCACGACTCCATCCTTAAGGAATATGACCTAATGTGAGCAGAGTCAAGCACATGCTTCTCTCTCCTTTGTTCCATGTTTGGCAGACATAGGCTCATTAGTGAGATCTGTGTCACCTGCCAGCTGTATACTCACCCATACATGAACCATTGTGAGCTGGACTGGAGGTAATGGTGGGATGTTGGTCTCCTTCCTGTCAGGCTGCTATGAGGAGTAGGAGGCTGTAGAAGCAGACTGCTCCTGGGACAGATGAGCACGTTAAGTCCTTACCTCTACTTCACCTTCCATTGGCGGAACCTTGAGGCTCAAAAACATTGCATGGACTAGCCTCATGATTTTATACCTTCCTCCAAGAAATGCTTAACTGTGCATATCGACAGGAAGGGTGTGGAGACTTTGATCGTCCTGTTCATGGAGCTGGTTATCAGGAATACTATCTTAAAAAGTAGGAGTCACCCGACACTGTTCTGGTAGCCCTAAAGAATAGTACACCTGGGTAGCATGGAGGCTTAGTGATAAGATTCGTGCCTCACAGTTCCAGGATGTAGAGTTCAGTCTTGACTCCCATTCACTGACTTTGTGGAGTTCCACATGCTTTCCCTGGGTCTGCATAGGTTTCCTGTATACTGATTTGGTATACTTTGGTAACTCTGAGATCTCACTACTGTGGGCAAAAGGGTTACTCCCCTGTTAAAGCATGTCTCTGACTGTTGTATAGTGGGGATAGGAAAATTTACCATGTTTCCCACTGTGTTATGATCTCAGAGTTGATATATGTAATTTTCAGGGTGTGGGGCTTGCCTTACTACAAAAATGTAGATTTTTTTTTTTTTTTACATTTGAATTTTCAGAAACTCATCTATATGAATTTTGAGTTTCCGAAATTCGATAACATGACATAATCCCATATAGACAGGTGTGTGTGTGTGTGTGTGTGTGTGTGTGTGTGTGTGTGTGTGTGTGTGTGTGTGTGTGTGTGTGTGTGTGTGTGTGTGTGTGTGTGTGTGTGTGTGTGTGTGTGTGTGTGAGTGTGTTTTTGTGTGTGTGTGTGTGTGTGTGTGTGTGTAATGTAGCTATATATATATATATATATGTGTGTGTGTGTGTGTGTGTGTGTGTGTGTACACATTCTATCTACTCTTGCCCTTGTAGACTAGGTCATAGTTGAAAATGATTGGAGAAGGACTAGTTAATTTACCTGGTTAACAAATTAAAATGTATTACCTCTCAAAACTGAATTCAGTAAGTCCCTGACTGAGAATTTATTTGGCAACTCTTTGTTCCCTGCCAGTCATTGGCTCCCTGTTGGCCAATTAGCCCATTTGTTCCCCTTTTCAGGGGGTGAGGAGGAATGAAGAGGAGCCATCATCAAGGCAGCCATATGATATTTTTCTTGTATCTCAATCACCCCACAAATGCCTAGTGAATATCCACAAGGAGGATATGTAATGGGCACTATGCGAGACCGTCACTGACTTCCATGACTGACGTAATGCTACAAATTTCCACACAGTCTAGAATGAGCACATTGTGCATGTTTCTCTAGTCTTCACTTGTGAAATCAGCGCACTTTGTGTGCCCTTGGATATGAACTACACTCCACCAGCCCCATCCCAGACAGAGGAAAGCACGACTAGCCCCATCTTTACCAGCTGTAGCAGGTGTCCAAGCCACTTAATCTAATTTTGGTCACATGGGGCATGGCCAGTTACTGCAGTACATCAGCATAGTTGGCAGCCAGGAAGCAGGCTGAGTTAACAAATGTTTGATTTTTTTTTTTTCAGTTCAGCGTAGGCCCCAGAATTACAGTCTTGTCACCCTGTTACCAGAAAAGGATCAGAATGTTTGGATGTCTATAGTAAGATGGTATACTCCACTGTTATGTTAGGGCTTTTTCACCTTTCATATACAAGTTCTAACCCTCTCTTGTAGGTTAAGAGCTGAGATCGCCTCCAAACTTTGACTTCTGAGGTGGGCTTTTAATGTATTTTCACTCCAGTTTGACTATGTGGGCAATGTGGCCTCGGTCGCAGGCTTGGGAATGTGTTTGTGCAAGATGATGTGTTTGAAGAAGGTTAGTCTCTGTCTAGGCACAACTCAGAAACAGCATCCTGTGAGCATTAATAGGAACTACAAAAGAAGGCGTACAAATCGGAATCAGCAATGGTAACTGATGATTTATTCACCCAGGAGCTCACTACCGTGCCTTCAGGTACTGCAAATATTACTACTTTTTTGGATATCACATTTACAATTTTACTGACATGGTGATAGGTCCTGAGTACCATAGTTTGTTTTTGAATGGTGTCACTCGTCCTATGTTATGATTCAAGATGAACAGGCGGGTTAGTTCGTTTATATTCTTTTTTTATATAGAAACACATCAGGATGGATAGCAGCAACATAAAATATAAACGAATGGATTAACTGACAGACCATTACATACATGAATGCCTACATCTCATCAGCTCTCTACAAAATGGCAGTCTGGCTCACACGTGCTCAGTATTTATGCACATGTGCAAGCCCATGGATGGCTTCTTAAAGGTATACATACATACTGATCTACAAAGAGGTTTAACTTCATCCCCTCCACAAGGGACAGGGTGGATGATACTTTCCTCTACTTAAAATTATTTACTAGAAAGCTTAATTTACAGGTAAATTTGGGGGCGAAGTTAGTTGTAACACCTCTGTCAAGTTTAAGAGGAAAAGTACAGCAAATTCTCCTTTACACCAAGTTATCTATGTTTTTGAGAAGCAATGTAAAAAAGAAATACACACGGTGTTGCAAAACAATACAAACAAATTTTTTAACCTTTTGGTTAAAGAAAAACAGCTTCAGATTACAGGAACTTTGCATTCTTCCGGTATAGAGATGGTCACTTTAGGGGGGGTAAAGTTAGCACTGAACCTATCTGCCAGGATGTTAACAATAACAGTTGGGTCTGTATATTTAGTGCCGTTGTGCTGTAACTCGGAGCAGATCTGACTGTTGCATTGAGATTCCTGACATAGCTATAGAATGCTTTGTGGTTGTCTTTAGAATCGGTGGCGATTTTGTTTTCATAACTAGCTTTGGAGGATTTTATGAGGGATCTCATTTTCTTACTGAGGCTGAACAAGGGAGTTTCTCCAATCATGGGATTTTACTCTCTTTTGCAACAGTTTCTTTCTTCTGTTGTAGACTTTGTTTGTGGCAGAAGACCACTAGATTGGCTTCCTTTTTTTGGAGGATAGCATCTTGGTTCTGTTAGGGATAGCACGATCCATGCACTCGTGTAAGTGCTTATAAAGTGCATTTGTGTAGGATTCAGCAGTCATACCGCTATTGTCCATCTGCATGGGTGTCGTGAAGTTTGCCACTTCTATCTAAAGAAACATGAAGTTGGCTTTAGAGAAATTTTTTATGGTTGTTTCCCTTATGGGGGTGGGGGTGGGATGTGGATGTCTAGGGTGATTAGCTTGTGGTCGGATCTGACCAACAAGGAATTGACCTCTGGTGTGGAACACCGGTCGCCCATGTTGGTGATGACCAGGTCTAGGATATTGCTGCCCCTGGTGGGGGTGTGGATAAGTTGATCCAAGGCGTTGGAATTGATGAATTCCAGAAAATGTTGAGCAAAAGAGTTGGTATATGAGTAGTTTTCCCAGTTAATGATGAGGTAGTTGAAATCACCCATTGTTAGGGTGTTGGGTTGTACCCTAATATTTTCCAGTGTATCAAGAAAAGAGGAGTGGGAATCCTGGGGCATGGTGGGGGGAGGGTCTGTAGCAAGCTACAATCTGGATTGCGGTCTTGCCCAGAGTTAGTTGAACTTGGATAATCTCGGATGCATTATGCTGAGCAACTAGCTTGGAGGTGTGGATATCCTTAATGAATATGGACACGCCTCCCCCTTTAGTGTTTTGGTCGGGTTAGGTGGCCAAAAGGCGTGGTATGAATTATAGCCTGGTAATGCAGGGGTGCTCTCTGGAGCTTTGAACCAGGTGTCTGTCACTGCACAGATGTCGATGTTCTCCATTTTAAGGAGTGCCTCGAGTGAGTGCATTTTGAGGTTTAGACTTCTAGCATTGAGTGGCATTACCTTCAGATTTTGCTTGCTTGTACCTGTTACGGTGGTGAATTTGTCATTTGAACCTTGCCTAAAAAAGGCACTAAAGGGGTGGCAAGAGCCTTTGCCAGTATCTGGAATCCCAAGGGCGACAGGTGCAGGCCATCTCTGGCAAAGCATCGTGGTCTGTCGATCATATCATCCCAGGCAGACAGATACTGAATTCCCTTAGAATGACACCAGAAGCTTAGCCAATTGTTGAAGTCAATCATTTTGTTCTTGTACTGTGCTATCATTCTGGGTGACGGCACGATGCTACTCAGGGCTAGGGTCATACCTGCCTGGGCTACAAGATTGGAGAGCTCCTCCATGTCTCTTATATATATATATATATATATATATATATATATATAGATATATAGATATATATAGATATAGATATATATATATATATATATATATATATATATGTTTGTGTGTATACACACACACATTATATACATACACATATACATAGGGTTTATATTACATTAAAAGCGAAAGCATCCAAAAAAAACAGTCACCAGTAATCCAAAACTATATGAATGCTGTGTGCCATAAAATCCAACCAAGTAATGGTACGAAAAACAGTTTATTCAGCCACAAACACATTAACTTCACAAATACATTAACGCACTTCTGTACTAAAATTAAGATCGCGTTTTCGTCTCAACAAGTGGGACTTCATCAGACAGCCATAGTTTATATTACATTATTGAGTTTTCAGAAACCATGCGGTCGGACCATATGTTCGAGTTTCTGAAAACAAGCAAGTATATTTACGAAACAGCATCAACTGAAGGGTGCAGTTTTAGAATTTACAGTTAACAGATGTTAGGGTATTAATGAATATTTCTGGTTTAAACTTGGACAGGCTGTTTTTTTTTTCTTTGTAAGCATGCTGTTTAAGTTGACATGTAAGATGTTTGGTTGTGTAGATTGGGAGATGGTCACTGAGAGAGTCTGATAGTGTATGTATGGTGGTGAATTTGCTAGGGTCGGATACTAATTTGATGTCTTGCTATTATGTTTGGGGCTATTAATTGGTTGTGAAAAGCCATATAACTTCCTGTTAGATGTAGAGGATATTGACCTCACTTTGTTTTTTTTTCTTGTGGAATTGTTATGGATATCCAGTGTAGGACTTCTCTTCCAATGTAGCTGTGTTGTTGCCAAGAGAGATGTAAAGGACGGTGATGCATATTTGTTTATTTTCAGGAAAGTACTAAGAAGCTCTACTGAATTAATTTTAGTATTAGTTTATTGTAGGGGGAAATGTGCTAGTGTTTGGTAAATGTTAAAGCAACACCATCACTTTTCCTCTTTGCACGTCAGTACAGGTGATCTTATAGCTGGGAGGTGTAATTTTTGCAGTTGTTTACGCTGGGTTTAAGCCAATTCTGTTATAGTGAGAATATCAGTCTTGTGGTGGGTAATCCAGGCTTGTAGTTCAGAGTAGCATTATTTCTTATGCTTCTGATATTTATGGCAGGAAAACTTAGGTTACCAGGGTTGGGGGTTGACCGTTGTCAGGTTAGAACAGTGTGTGGAAGAAGATTGTCCTGATGCTTGGTTGTGATAGGTGGGGCCAGAATTAGAGTGACTGATTGTGAGAAGGATAGGTTATTGAGGACAGAGATAAGTTGTTCGTGTGGGACCATGTCAAATGCTTTAGATAGGTCTAGGAAAGTAGCAGAGGAGAGATAGCCATTGTTTTTATGCTGAAGAATAGTGTTAGTAAAGGAGAGTAAGGCAGTGGTGGTGCTATGGTTTGGTCGGAAACCATGCTGAGTACTGGAAAGGAGGTTGTTAGTAAGGAGGTAGTCTGAGACCTGAGAGTGTATGCATCTCTCTAGTATTTTGGAGAGTGGAGAGAGAATAGCTATGGGGCGGTAATTGGTTAGTTCTGTGGAGGGTCCATCTTTGTGGAGGGGAATTATATGTGATACTTTCCACAGTGTGGGAACGTAACTTTCTGACAGAGATCGGTTAACCAAAATAGATACTGGGTAGGCCAGAGCATCAGCTGCGATTTGTAGGTATTCACTTGGGAGGTTGTCTGCTGCTAATTTGGTGGGTTTAAGTTTAGTTAAGAGTTTTTTTATGTTGGAGGTAGGTACAGGAGAAAAAGAGAAGGCAGTGGGGAGATTACTAGTTGAAGGTGTGGTTTGGAGGGGAGGGGGGTTGTGTTGTTTAGCTATTGATAGTGTGGTTTGGGTGAAGTGTGTATTGAATGAGGTAGCAATATTTTCTGAGAAGTGAGGGATGTTAGGAGGAGGGGTACTGACTGGGTGGAGGATGGAGTTTATGGAGGACCAGAATTGTTTGGGTCTGTGTTGTGAAGAGTCTAGGGCAGACTGGTAGTATTGGAATTTGTCCTGTTTTATTAGCTTTTTGACTCTATTGCGTAGTTCTAGGAATTTCTGTCTAGTTGAGGGGGTTTTGGTTTTGCGCCAGTGCTCCCAGGCTTTATCCCTGTTTTTCATTTCTGACTTAGTGGTTTTCTGTAGCCATGGGGAGGGTTGTGCTTTGGTTCTGGAAAATCTTATGGGGGCATGGTAATTAAGGATGTTCAGGAAGGTAGTATTAAAAAATTCAACTGCGTCATCTAGACTGAGGTACTTTAGAGGATGCCAGTTACATTCTTTGAGGGATGAGATGAATGTGAGTTGGTTAAAGTTTAGTTTTTTACGTATTTGACAGTAGATGACAGGTTTAGCTTGGTATAGGTATTTTTTGAGTAGGAATGTTGGGGAGTGATCACTGAGGCTATCTGATAAGCAGCCTGTTATGTATGACTGGGGGCTCTTACTGACTAGTATCCAATCCAGGGTAGTGTGCTTGCTGGAGTTTTTATTTATCCTGGTTGGCGACTGGACTAGTTGTGTGAAGCCATGAAGGTTTACATGATGGGTTGAATGGTTGCCAGAACAGGATTGCCAGTCAATATTGAAATCGCCTAAAATGGTAGTTTCTTGGGGGAGATGGTGGGTAGACCAGCTGAGGAGGTTTTCTAGTGGAGGGATGTTTTGGCCAGGTGGGAAGTAGCATCCAATTATGTTGATGGTTTTGTTTTGGTTTATTTTGAGGTTGGTATATATTATTTCTTGATTGCCTATTTGTGGAGCTGATGATTTTAAGATCTGGATGTTTAGATGCTGTTTAAATATTATAGCAACACCACCTCCTTTCTTGTTTAGCCGGTCTGCTCTTAGTATGCCGTAACCTGTAGGGAGTATTTGCTCACTGGTAATGTGAGGTTTTAGCCAGGTTTCTGTCAGGATGACTATATGGTGGCATGGAGTTCATGGACTTTGTTGGATATACTTCTAATATTTAGGCTTAGTAGAAGGAAGTCACTTGGCTTTCTATTGGCTGTAATATGGGAGAAGTTGTGGTTTCTAGTCTGATTATGAGGATTGGGGTTGGAGATGGTAGGGCCAGGGTTGGGGTGGATGTCTCCACTTAGGGCTAGTTTTGATATGCATGAGGTTATTAGTTTTCTCGTTTTTTTAATGCATTTGTTTATAAGGGAAACTTTATGATTGCGCTCTGTGGGTAATAAGTATGGTGTGAGGGTTACTATGTTAAGTTGTAGGAATGCTTTATGTTTGAGTAATATGGTTGGTAGAATATGTGGGGGGTGCATAGGGATGGTTCTTGAGCTGATGGGAGGGGAGCTGAGTGAGGGTGAGACATGAGTGGTGGTGTGAGTAGTAGTACAGTGGTAGTGGTTGAGTGGGGGAATGATGGAGCTTTGGTAGGATGTAAGATATGCAAGGAGAGTGCATGCAGTGAGCATAGATAAGGTATGCTTGTACATGTTAGTTGAGGAGGTGTGATAGTAGTGGGAAGATGGAGGAGGTCATGTTGGGTTAGCGTTGTGGTTGGCTATTGTAAAGACGGGAGGGGTTTGTGAGTGCAGTAAAGGTGGGACCACTGGGGGCAGGAGGGAATAGTGGGCAGGGTGGGGAGCGAAGCAGGTAGAGACCCTGTTAGTTGCTCGTATGAGGGGGCTGGAAACAATCAGTTAACAGAGTTAACTGATAAATGAACATATGATAGTGACGATGATTGTTGTAGTTTTAAAAATGGTGCCTGCCACAGGTAATATTTATTAACTTTGGGATTGTCTTAAGGTAATAACCAGGAAAGGGGGAGGGTAGAACAAGGGTGTGAGCAGGCAGTTCTTTGTACTGCTGCTAATGAGTCAAACAAAGCAAAGACAAGTTTGTGTTTAAGAAACAATCACAATTGACCAAGGACTGCTCTGAAACTGCAAGTCATTTCTTAACCATTTCTCAGGTAAAAAAACAGGATAACCTTGTATCAGTAGGCTAGTGGTCTCAGTTTAAATTAAAAACACACACAGTATTGATGAGTTATGGATACTATTTGCTAACAGAAGGGAATAAGAGAGAAAGTGGAAGAAGACCTCTTAATGTTTGTGAAATGTAAGAAATGGAGGGATTTGAAAAGGTAAGCTATGAGGATATAGTTAAGATAGGAGATAATGAATGTTTACTTGGGGGAAAGTAGAAGCTGAAATGTAGAATAATACATAGGTGCAAGTATGTCTACTACTAACAGGTTCTCTTATTCATGTGAGAATCACAGAGTGGAACTCGTGCAATAAGAAATCATTCAGCTGCTGAAAATTATACATAGGGTAAACTGTGGTACTATGTAGTAGAATAACCTGTCTAATGTGAAATGATGAATATATGTCCATTGTACGTGTTATTGTATGTATGCATGTGTCTTCTCATTTCAAACCTGATGCACAGTTTTATTTAGACTGCACTTGTGTAGCCTAAATTACAATAAAGTTTACTTTGACTTTGAATAGTCGATTCACAGAAGTGTCAGTGTGATTTACAGTGACAAAATCATGTTGACAAACTGCAGCTCATGGTCTGAGGCTCCCCACAATCCCTGCTAATAATATATAAACTCCAAGATCGCACAGTCCCTGGAGAAATGGCATACCCCTTACCCCGAGGACTGTCTATCTCTGCTGTTGACCAATGTGGGTTGACACTACTAGTGTCGACCATACATGCATTCTGTCTGTTTATTTGTTTGTGTATTTTTTTGCAGACTGAAAGCTGCATTTTCCCTTTAAGAAAACTATTTTTTTTTTACATTATCAGGAGTTTTCTCTCAGGGACCAATGTTTTCACAACAGGACTTATGTTTAAGTATTTGGGACTACAAGTGTACTGCTTTTGAGAACATTTAATGGTTTGTGTAAGTTTTAATGATAGGAAGTGTTTTACAGGGCAGAAAAGTATTTCATTTTGAATATTTGTGTTCTTTCTATCAGGGAACCTCAGAAAAGCTTTGAGTTTTGACGGTGTTTTTTATGTTTTGTTTGTGCTTTATTTTTGAAATGGGCTGTGTGGGGAAGTGTAAGTGTATATCTGCTTGTAAACACTTATCTGACAACTTTCCTTCTGACTATCTTGTTCCAGCAGCTCTTAACATCAATCAGGCTTCTTCATCAGCTACAGTATGGATACTGATTCCAGTCCTGATGACTCTTCTGCCACATGCCTCAGAAGAAAAAGCAACACATTAGGGAGCCATTGCCACCACCACATGCCTAGTGCTTCAGTTATTATTGGGTGACTCTGTAGTGGCTGGCCTTGCTACGCTGATGTAGCCCCTTCAGCCAGCGTGGACCAGGGATCAGCCATGTCTTCTTTGGCTGTTCCAGAGTCCAGTCCAAGCATGGCAGAACCATCTTCTTGGGGTCTCTGTGACTCTGTTGGAGGTCCTCTACAAGGAAACTGGGGAAAGAGACCATTTGCCAGGAGTAAAAATGCTACTTCCTAGTTTGTCCTCTTCCAGGGAGGTCCCAGCATATAAAACAAAAGGTTAGACATTGCTCCTCTGAGAATGTGGTGTCTGTTCATAAATATGATTTCCATACCCTAGCCAGGAAGATATTACAGGCTGTTAATCCTGGAACTCCAAAATCCTTACTAGAGTTCAGTCTCAGTAAAGAAATTCCTGAGGAAAGTTTGTCGGAGGATTCTGACATTGACAGGGGCAGTGTGTCTTCTCTTGGAGATTAAACTCTTAATTCTGAGGAACGTTGGTCCTCTCCAGCTCCCTTGGAGGAGTTTTCCTTTTTTAGAAACTGTTTCCAGGATGAATGAGGTATTTTTGTTGGAATAAGTGGATGCCCCCCCCCCCTCCCCCGAACAGATGAGATACTATATGTTACAAGTGGATATGCCACTTATTACACCCGTCCCTCCTATTTTGCCAGCCTTGGACAATGTATTTACTCCTGTCTCTTATAACCCTGACTCCCCAAAAAAACAGGTGGAGTTTAAAAGCGCCTCAAGTTAATAAATGCTATTTCGACATCTTCACCAGATGAAAATAGACTTAGTCAATACTGATCCTTAGCCTATGAATATAAAAGCTGAGGTATTGAACAGATTTGGTTAGATAATGTTCTCTTCTTTCACTCTAGTATGTGCAGTGCTTAACTAACAAGCATATATGTTGGATTTTTTTCTTCGTTTTGTAGAGTGAGGGAATACTGTGTTGCACATGCCTCAGAAGGTAGATCCTATCTGAATCCTGTTATTTCTAATCCATCTGAAGTATCTAAACATGCTTTGAAGAGTGTACAATTGGGCAGATATTATCTGGAGCCAATTCTCCTGCTACAGTTTTGAGGACGTATGCCTGGGTATGTAACCAGAAGTTTGCTGATGAAGTAACGTCTGAGATTGTAAACTCTGAGTAGGATTTGTTTGCCCCTTCTGCTACTGAAGTCCTCAAACAATTTGATGAAAGTAGAAAAGTAGTTTGAAGAGTTTCTAAAATTTTCCATGTCTCCCATTACAAATCTCTCAAATCCTATATTCTTTTAAAAGGCAAAATAAGTAACCCTGCCACCTCGTGGCAAGCAAGGAACAAAAGAGAGACATCCAAGCTCTGAGAGGACAAACTTGGATCAAAAGTTTAATACATAGACACCATTAACGCTCAAAAAAATACGTTTTCGTTTGACATACACTTCATCAGATGCAGGCTTGAATTAAACTCCTTCTATATATACTATTTCTCTTACATATCATCCAATGAAAAGTGAACTAATTAATTGTTACAATCTAAGCTGAAAAACATATGTATACCTGGCATTTAGGAACCAAAACTGGTTATAGATTATTCATTTTGCTGAATAAAAACATAAAACATCCAACAAATAACACTTTGATTTAAAACCTATTTAAAATACATTTTTCACTGTATGTAAATGTTAAAAATGTTAAATTAATTTAAAATACATTTAAATATTTATCTGGAGAAATGGCACCATCTTGTGGATTGTTTAAAAATTGCAATGCACTTGAATATACATAAAAAAATAAAGTGTTTGAATGTGAACACAATCTCAAAGTGAATAAAAAAATGCTCTAGCCAAGTATGTGGATAGGAAGTTAAAGAGCTTATGGTTAGAAAAAAAGAACATTCTAAAGGACTCCTGGGACTTTTTAAGGTGTTTGAGTCAGGAGAAATATAATGAAGCCTTACATTTTCTTACCATTGACATAGTGGATTTGTTTTCCTCAATACCTCATAGGGAAGGTTTGAATGTACTAGAAGAAATTATTTATGAAGAAAATTCCTTATCCCCAGATGAAAAACTGGTTGTTATGCAGCTTTTGGACCTGGTCCTGAGATGCAGTTTTGTGTGTCTTAAAGGTGAATTTTTTCACCAGATACAGGCTGTAGCAATGGTTGCAGCGTGTGCCCCCACTTATGCGAATCTAGTTTTGGCCAGGTGGGAGGAGAAGTATGTAGTGGATTCCATCTACAAGGAGAATTGGATTCTCTACAAGAGATTTCTGGATGATATAGTGATTTTGTGGGTGGCCCCAGAAAGTGAAGTGGCTTACTTTATAGAATACCTTAACAAAAGTACTATTTTCTTAGAATTCACCTACAAAACCACTAAGGGCACTTTACAATAACTGGATGTGGAAATATACAAGTGTGACAATATGTTTAATTCCAAGGTTTTCAGAAAACCAACCTATTCCAATTCCTATCTACACTTTGCTAGTGCTCATCCTAAGCATTACAAGAAAAATATTGTCAAAGGACAATATATAAGGGTCTCTAGGATGACATCCAAAAATGAGGACTTTGACAAGGAAATGGAATTGTTAATAAAAATGTTTAAATCTAGGAATTATCCGGATTATTTGTCGCTTGAAGTAGAAAATTAGGTTTTGAAAGGTAGAATGGAGAAATACCAACCTATCCTAGGCAAAAAGGATGTTAAGGTCACAAAAAATGTTAATACAGACTTGGTGGAAAATTTTGATAGGGCTTTAATATTGGAATTCAATACTGGGTCCACCATGGTAAGGAGTATTATTAACAATGAATGGGATAGATTTGTAGCCCTTACTGACTTGGACAAAATAAAAAAGGAAAGCATTAAAATTGTCTACAAAAACTCTAGGAATTTGAAAAATCTTTTGGAAAGTAACTTTGATTATGGGGTTACAAGGAATAAAAAGAGGAAAGGGATGTTTAAATGCGGGCATTGTTTCCAATGTGCCTTTGTCTACAACAATGAGAATATGTATTTGCAATGTAGAAGTAGGCTCTTGGAAAGCAAGGAATTTACAAATTGTGACAGTAGCGGGCTTGTCTATTTGGCCAAGTGTCAGCTCTATGATGCGTTTTACATAGGTAAAACGGAACAAAAGTTAAGAAAGAGAATATATGAACACACATATGATGTATCAAATAAAAAAGAGCATGGCCTAGAGTATGATAGTGCTGATTACTTACTTTTCACCTTGGAGAAGGTGGATAAAAATCTTCGAGGGGGGCTATGGGAAGAAACTATTGAATATAAGGAGCTATGGTGGCAAATCACCTTGGAAGCTAATAAAAGCCTGGATTGAATGACCATATTTCCATAAGCTCCCTCTTGAAGCTTAGAGCAGCCAAATTATAAGTAGATTTGATTGTGGTACAACTGAGACAATATACATTGTGATCCTTGATGTAATTTATTAGTTATATGCTGTTTAAACCATTTTAAAAAAAATGGTTTTAAAATATTTTTTTATTCATTTTGAGATTGTTCACATTCAAACACTTTGGTATTTTTTATGTATATTCAAGTGCGTTGCAATTTTTAAACAATCCACAAGATGTGCCATTTCCCCAGATAAATATTTAAATGTATTTTAAATTAATTTAACATTTTTAACATTTACATATAGTGAAAAATGTATTTTAAATAGGTTTTAAATCAATGTGTTGTTATTTGTTGGCTGTTTTATGTTTTTATTCAGCAAAATGAATACTCTATAACCAGTTTTGGTTCCTAACATGTTTTTCAGCTTAGGTTGTAACAATTAATTCATTAATTGGTTCACTTTTCATTGGTTGATATGTAAGAGAAATAGTATATATATAGAAGGAGTTTAATTCAAGGCTGAATCTGATGAAGTATATGTCAAACAAAAACATATTTTTGTGAGCGTTAATGGTGTCTATGTATTAAACTTTTGATCCAAGTTTGTCCTCTCAGAGCTTTATTGCGTCACCTTTTGGTTGGCCTGGATTTGGAATTCTTGGTGAACTTTTAGCCCACTTGGTAGTTATTTTGATTACAAAAGAGAGACAACAGGAGGGGAAGACCAAAAATGGGCATCCTTTTCATAAAAAGGGCCAGTCTGTTCCTTCAGAATTACTGTGCTAGCAATCTTTCCCCCCTTCTACCTCCTGTTATCTCTCTGAATGTTTCCCAAAAACTGACTGTCACTATTCCCCTCTGGCAGCAAAGTGCATCAGACTCTTGGGTAATAAAAGTAGTTCAGGAGGGTTACATTCCTAGGAAATTAATACCCACTTTCTGAACCAAACATTTTTTTTCTCAAGTTGCTTCAACACTTGCTGACCCATGGAGTCCTTAAACCAGTGCTTTTAGATCAAAGGGGAAAGGCTTCTACTCCAGAATGTTTCTGGTTGTAAAGAAAGAGCTTTCATGGAGACCCGTTCTAGGCATTTTCTTTCTCAACCTGTTTGTGAAAGTACCAAGATTCAAAGTGCTGACCTTTCAGATTCTGTTACTTGATAATCATCTTTTGAGTTTTATGGTAACATTATATCTAAAGAATGCTTATCACATCTCCATAGCCCCAAGTTTCAGGAAATTTCTGAGATTCTCTGTCTGGGTTACACTATCAGTTTTCTGTATTATCCTTTGAGCTATCGATAACTCAAAGAATGTTTACAAAGTGTCTAGCTCCAGAGATAGATCATAACATATTGCAAGGCATTCACATATTTCCTTATTTAGCCAACTTAATAATCTTTGTAGTGTGTTTTCCCAGGTGTCAAGAGCCCTTAATATGTGATTCTTCTCTCCATACTAATCTGGACTGTCAGATTAATGTTCATAAGTCTTCCCTGACTCCGTCACCCAGGATTGTGTTTCTGGGCTGCCTTCTAGACACTTTCCAGCAAAAAGCTTTTCGTACCCAGGAAAAGGTTTAAACCTGGAAACTTTCCTGAGCGTCTTCCATCAGTTTCTGAATTTAGCAAGAGGGTATCTCAGGGTCTTAGGATTCATGGCTTCTGTGATTCTCGTGACTCCTCTCACCAGGTTACACATAAATTCACTGTTTAAAAAAACATATGGACCCACTCCTCAGACAGACCAAAGAACATAAATGTCACAAAACTGTTAGCTGTGATTCACACCATAAAATGTTGTCTTCATCTGTTTTCCCAAGGACGTTTACATGTGATTGCAGACAACATCACAGTGATATGGTACATAAACATGTGGGCACTAGGTCTTGCCGTCTGTGCAGGCTGGCTGTGATGGCTTGGCAGGTAGCTGTTCAGCACGGTCTAACTCTTATGCAGGCTGGCTGTCATGGCTTGGCAGGTAGCTGTTCAACACGGTCTAACTCTTGTGCAGGCTGGCTGTGATGGCTTGGCAGGTAGCTGTTCGGCACGGTCTAACTCTTCAAGCATCTTACAATCCTTCAGAGCAAAATGTAGTGGCAAACAAGCTGAGCAGGACTAGGACAGACCCACATGAATGGAAACTGAAATAAGTGGTCTTCCAGGAATTGGTCCACTTCTGGGGAATGCCTCAAAATATATCTGTTCACCTCATTTCAAAGGAGGCAGCTAAACCAATTCAACTCCAGGATTCCTTGGAAGCAGGCATGGAAAACAGATGCAGTCTCATTCATGAGGTTGGGGATGTTCCTTTATGCATTTCCACTCTTAATTTGCAGGGCACTTCTAAAGATTCACAAGGACTCTCCAAACATTATTATGGTGACCTCTTTTTGGCTCGGACAACATTGGTTATCTCTTCTTATGAAACTGGCCAAGTGCAGTTAGTACAAGCTTCCACACATACTGGACCCACTTCCACAAAACAAGGAGAGTTTGATGCAACCCAATCTCAAAAAAAATGTAACTACATGAATGGCTCTGTTGTTGATAGATTTTAAGTGCCTCTTTCATGAATATGTGGAACAGGTACTAAAGGAGGCAGGAAAACATTTTAATAGGAAATCTTATATTGGCTAGTACAGAAGATTCTGTAGTTGGTGCCTAGCCTGTAACAAGGGTCTTAATAGGGGATGTGTACCACAGGGTCATAAATATTTGTGCAAGTTACTTTCCTGGGGCCATTTCAGGATCTGTTCTCATTGGAGCCTGCCCTTTAATCTTTGCTTTTGGTAAAGCAGTTTCTGAAGGGAGTTTTGCATCTTAGGCCACCCTGAAAACAGGTGGATCCTTCCTGGGATCTTAACTCTGTGCTAGAAAACTTAAATAATCCTCCCTTTGAACCATCTCATTGGGATGATTTAAGGTTCATCACATGGAAGGTTGTACTTCTTATTGCTCTGACATGTGCAAGAAGAGTAACAGAGCTACAAGCTCTCATGGTGGGTGAACCCTGCCTGGCCTTCCATAGAGATAGGGTCACATTAAGACCCAGTCCCTCATTAATGCCCAGAGTTGTTTTACAGTTTACTTTGAATCAGGTTGTCTATATCCCTGTGTTCTATCCAGATCCTCAGAACCAGAGAGAAAGAAAATTCTCCAGATGTGGATAGGCAGCTCAGGTACCATATTGACAGATCGAAGTCTTTTAGAAAAGCAGATCAGTTGTTTATTTCTCATGATGGGACATAGAAAGAAAAGCCTATGTCAAAACAGACTATTTCAAGATAGTTCGATTGGATACTTATTAAGAGCCACCCCCAAAAGTACAAGTCAGGTACATTACCCGATGATCTAAGTGATCACTGCCTTACCTATATTATTAGGCTCAAAGCCGACCCTCCCAACCAGCCCACCTACAAAACTATAAGAAACGTCAGGAACTTTAACCTTGACAACTTCCAAAATGAACTCAAAGCATGTAGTTGGAATGTCTTGAAACGACTCCCATTACAAGAAGCAGTTGAGTACTTCAATACCAGATTTCTGGCTATCCTTAACCACCATGCTCCTACCCGTACCGTCTGTGTAAAAGCCACAGTTGCACCGTGGCTATCTAAAGAAACAAAAACCAAAACTTAAACTAAGAAACAATGCCTGGCCAGGTGGCATGTTACCAAAGCCATTATGGACCAAGTAAGATATCGGCAGCTAAGGAACCAGACCAAAAAATCATTCTAGACAAAAAAAATCACTACACCCTCCTACAACATAAATATCAACTAAAACCTCAAAAGTTCTGGGCTGTTATTAATAATCTTCTCCACCCAGGCCATTCTGCAATTCCTACCCCATCAGCTGCCCTTGACAAATCCCCTGTTGAAATTGCAAACAGCTTCAACTCCTTCTTTACTGAAACTATCCAGTCTTTAGCTACCCATCTCGCTCCATCGGACACAAACACCATCTCTGGCACATCTATCCCTAATCCACCCAGCACCCAACAAACTTTTACCTTTCAAACTGTACCTACCAACCTGATACGGACCTTACTCAAAAAGCTAAAACCTACTACACTAGCTGCCGACCACCTCCCAGCTGAATATCTTCAAAAAGCAGCTGATGCCATAGCACTTACCATTTCTATTCTGATCAACAGATCCATCTCAGAAGGATCCATCCCAACAATATGGAAAATATAACACGTTATACCTCTCATTATTTAACTTTAGACCTATAGCCATTCTTTCACCACTTGCTAAAATCATGGAAAGATGTATACACAAGCAAATCATGCACTTTCTTATTCAAAATGGAAAGCTCACCGACTCTCAGCACAGCTTTAGGCCATTCCACAGTACTACCATGGCTATTCTATCTTTCTCTAATGTCATCAGTCTTCATCATAACAACAACAAACTATCTTCAGCACCCTTCCTAGATTTCTCAAAAGCTTTCGATATGGTCAACCATCACCTACTGCTCAATACCCTACAAACCATCGGTTTAGACCAACACGCAATACAGTGGTTTCACTCTTACCTAAACGGTAGACAGCAGGCTGTCTTATGGCAGAGCAAGCTGTCATCCCAACTTCCTCTAACCCTAGGTGTCCCACAAGGGTCCAGACTAGGTCCTCTTCTTTTCTCTATCTTTATCAGTGATCTGCATACAACCATCCCAGGAGCCACCTGCATCCAGTATGCAGATGACTCAATGCTAATATGCTCCGCCTCCTCTCCTACACAACTTCTAACCCTCACCAAGACCACTTTCAACACGGTAGAAACATGGCTAGCTAATTGCCGCCTGCTTCTAAATCCTAACAAAACCAAGCTACTACTTTTCTCCCCTAACCGTAGAATTCCTCCTCCTTCCTTCAACATCAAATCTAGCAACGACACCATTATCTTCCCTGATGACCACACAAAGCTTCTAGGCGTAATAATAGACAACAACCTTAAATTTGATAAACATGTCAGTCACACTTTTAAGTTCTTCAACTAAAAACTTGGCTCCCTTTAGAGAGCCAAACCTTTCCTCACCCCCCCCCCCCAGCTAGGGTAGCTATTGCAAGATCACACCTCCTCTCTACCCTTATGTATGCCTCTCCTGTACTCACCAACCTATCCAAAACCGATCTCAACAAATTATCAGGATGTTACAATCATATAGCCAGATTTGCTACAGGCATGGCTTTTAGGACCCACCATTGCCAGAACCTGAAAGCACTGGGATGGCTAGAGTATCCTACCCTTTTACAGTTCAACGAGCTTATAGTAGCGTATAAAATACTCCCTTAACCACCCCTGCCCTCAACAATATTCTCACCTCTCATAGTGCCCCCAGACCATTACGCTCAGCTGATAAACTAATGATATTGACCCAAAAATCCAACAACTCTGCAGGCGATGCTATATTTGCCAACTCAACCAGTAAAATCTGGAATCTACTCCCTACTACCGTTACCAAGGAAGCCTCACTACCCCTGTTTAAAAGAGAACTCAAAAAATACCTCACATCTCATTGGCTGTGCTCTTGTTCTAAACCTGACTAACAACTTCACTAATACATGTCTTGCTACTCAACCTGCTGTTTAGCCAAGTATCTGTGCCTCATAGCATTTGAATATCTAAGCATTGTGAATTATGAGGTCTGATTGTATTTTATGTTCACATTTTCTGATGCATCTTTGCCAATCAGATGTAAGTCTGGCACATTGTGTATATTTATATCTGCCTGTATTCTTTGTCTATATTTTTCTAAACATGTCTGCCTGAGTTTATCACTCAGTGATGTATGTACTGTCCCATTTTTGGTATGTGGAGCTTTTCTCCCCGGGCCTCCGCTGAAAATGGACATATATCCAATCGGACTATCCCGGTCAACAAATGTAAAATAAAATAATAAATAAGTTCACAACTATTGCTTTTTCCAGCCATGACCGCTCTATTCCAGGCAGTATCAAGGCATATTCTACTACAGTCTTGGCTTCTACAGTGGCATATTAGAAAAGCATGGAATTTAAAAGCATTCTAGAGGCAGCAATATGGTTCATACATACTTTTATAAAACATTACAAACTTGATTCCTTTTTCAGGCCAGAACGGGCTTTGCCGGGACTATTCTCAATGGGCTGCTGGACCCTTGTCCTTCCTCCTCCCAACTTAGATATGTTTTGATAATCTACTCATATAACCAAAGGCTACTGCAGCAATGAGCTGAGCATGGTACAGTTGTATAAGTTGGACTTGCCCATAACAGTAGATGCTAGAATTCCTCACTGCTGCAGTAGCTGCACCCACCCACCGTCCACCTACTTCTGTATATAGTTAGTTGTTGGGATATAAAGTTATTTGTTACTGTTTATATCTTTTAGAGGTTCGGGACTAGTAAGCTCTTTCTCTTTCTATGGGCAAGAACGTCCTAAAATTGTGTACGTTCTGACTGCTGAATTTCCTCCAAATGGCGCTCTGTCTTTTCCCTCCAAGGGGCTAGCCATTCAGCACTCAGTGAAAAGGTATGGGGGGAGCCAGTGCTTTTTGCAGCTGTCCAGCTGTATCCTGGGCAGGAAATGCCCTATATAACCACAGGCTACTGCAGCAGTGAGAAATGCAAATATCTACAGTTATGGTATGTGCATCTTACACAACTGTACTTTATACTCCTACCTATGTTGGCAAAGTCTTCCAACATAGCAGCTCCACTGGCCCTGCCCCAACAGTCCAGAATATAGTCTGGGTGGGCCAGTGGAGTAAGTGGTTCACCAGGTTTTCCCATGTCGGAGCAGTAACATCTCAGACCAGTAGATTGGAGGTGGGGCAGTCTTGGCCATGTTTCACAGGTCATTGGTTGTTCTACTGAAAAACCTTTCAGCCTCAGTAAAGTTACTGAGAGAAGCTGATACCCTATTAAAAAGGAGGCCTTAGAAGGTATTCTATATTCGGAACAAGTGTTAAGATTATATTTCAGTCTCTTCTTGGTTGTGAAGTTGCTAGACAGCTTTTGTCCTAATTTTGGACCTCAGCACCTTCAGCCAACGCATCTAGAAGATCTGATTTCAGATTGTGACTTTCTAGGGGAATCATTGTTGTACTGCCTCAGGAAACTTGGTTAGTGTTACTAGATAGAGGCTCTCAAAGGAGGTTTCTGTGGTCTGCTGTGGTGGGTTGAACATCACTGCTAGTAACATGTTGGCATTTGGCATCTTTTACACCCAGAATATTTACTGAGGGGTTGACTGGTGGCCATAGCCTTGCAGGAGTAGGAAGATGTCTCTGTGCTGCCTTGATGAGTTTGGCTGACTTTTGCTGGCCCAGACCAAGAACTTGCTGTTGTGTGTTCTTCTATGGCTGAAGTCCATGTTGATGAAAATAAACTGAGGAAAAGTTCTTTGTGTCACCTTCTCAGAGGACAGACTGCAGAAGAACAGAGGCTGACATGCACTACTGCTGTTTTTTATATACCTGTAGAGGGCCCAGTAAGTCAGAACCTTGACATCCACGTGAATATGCAGCATAGGGTTGATGCTTGGTTCCTACTCTGACTTCCAAGGTTGATGATTGCTAACATCTTGCATGCCTGAGAATATAAGAGTCTAGTAGTTTGCAAATTTCTTTTTGATGCCAGACTGCTATTACTGAGCCTTGAATAGCTGAGCATTCCCCATCAACCTTCTGATGTGCCTCCATTCCTTAAGATCAACACTTTGTAGATACTGATGACATGTGCTTCCCTAGCTACATGATGGGGAGCCCACTTCGGCAGCAGAGCAGTGTAGGGAGTAGGATCCTCCATGGAAGGGGGCTGCTGCTTTCACGTCAACTGGTTTACAGTACAAACAGTCTTTCTGGCCCTAAAAGCATTGTAGGCAAAGCTACTTTCAGGAACCCTTCAGATGACCAGTATTTCTTGTGATACCCAAGTCAATAAGGGGCCACGCAGTCGTACCTCCCCCATACAGAGATTTGAGTCTAGCAGGGGGCCACAGACAGTGGCATCAGTCTATCAGCAGTTAATCTAGTTAGGTATACAGACTAGTAAGCTGTGAGTTCTCCTCTAATCCTGTTGTGCAACTGCGGGTTCAGAGGTTGTATCTGTTCAAAGTCTTTGTGAAGTTGTAATAACACAGTGGGGAAAGAAACATGTTCTTCAGTTCTCTGATATGGGAGATTCCTGCTTGCTTTCTCTTTTCCTGCTGATTTGCACTTCATTGTAAAGCTTGGAGAAGAAAGACCAAAAGTCCTTCTCATTCCCTCCTGGTGGCACAGAAGGGCATGATTTAAGGTAGGGAAGTCACTACTAATAAAGACTAGCCTGACTATATTGACAGATGTGTCCACTTTTGAAGTAACAGCAGGCTGCATTTCTGGCCTTGCCCCGATGGAGACCTTTGGTACTGCTAGATCTGCAGTAGAGATCTCGAGGGTAACTGAAGCTGCCAGGAGACTGAGTTGATTAGCTTATAAGCTGTCCTTATGTATCTTGGGTATCTTGTACGGTGTGGGCTTTAGTTATTTCATGATCAAGATGCATATGTCAGCTATTTCTGATCCTTGTGATGGCCAGGATTGTGGCCTTTCACTGTGTGGTCAAGCAGAAGTGACTGGGTGCCCACAAGACTAACCCACATGATATCAACAGAAATGGTTTGTAGTTTGTACCTGAACCAGTCCATACATCTCCCTGTTTTTGATTTTGTGACGGTGCAGAAAGCATTGAGTAAACAACTCTTCCAGCTGTAGATATGAATGAGCTGCTGAGTTTCCCCAAAGCATCACCCTACTGGACGTTTCAGGGAGTTGGTAACAGTTCCATGCCTCTCTGGAGCCAAAACTTGGGATTTCTCAACTCTTAGAAAGCATTAAGGATAATTATGACACGGTCATTGGTCATGTTAGAGTAGATAGTCTAAGAGAGTTCTCCCTCTTGCATCCATCCATCCTCAACCCCTTTTCCCATTTTGCACATGGGGTTGGGGCGTCACACTTCAGCAGTGACAATCATCTTGAGTCAAGGTTTACACTGCCGGGTGGCTAGCCTTGTCCCGGTTGTTCATTCGTACCACTCACCCGCACACAGACTCACCTATGGTCAATATAGAGTGTCCAATCCACCTACTGCATGTCTTTGGAATGTGGGAGGAAACCGGAGCACCCAGAGGAAACCCACATGACTGCAGGGAGAACATGCCTACTCCGCACAGAAGACACCCTAGCTGAGAATCGAACTGGAGAACCTCTTGCTGTGAGGCAACAATGCTAACTGCTGCACCACAGCAACCAGTTACCTCTAGTGACCTCTTGCATATGCAACTGATTATGTTGAGATTGCTGACTATCCTAGCAAACACTTGAAAACCCCTTTGCCTGGCCTTGCATAGCATCTGAAAATCAAGACAAAATGTTGGCATTCAGTTACTGGCTGAGGACATGGTTTCATAGGGATTCAGTACCTGTCAGCTTTCAATGAGATGTGCAGCCAGTCAAATGGCTTTGCACCTAGTGGTTGACTTCACTTGTCTGTCCAGGGAGTGCATATTTTGAATAGGATGTTTTTCAGCTTTGTAGCAAAAACAAGATAAAACATATTCATAAAATGTTGCCTCTGCTGAAAATGAGTTTTACATGGCTTTGTGGGACTATCTCTCAAAAAAAAAAATGCAGAATAAATAAAAGTGGCTTTGGTAAAGTGCCAAAAGCTTCTACAAAATGTGTGGTGCAGTAGTTTTTCTCTGCTTGGACCTTGTCATTACCTATATCATCCTGCAACATGGTTTAAAGATCCAAAATATACATTCAAAATGTAATGGTTACACCACCTTTCATAGCTGAAGAGCTAATGGCAGTGGCATTAATATTTGTAAAACTACACCTAAAAGTCTTAAGATAAGAAGATAGTTTGTCTAGAAAGTGGTCATATAGTGATTAACGGTGCTGTTGAATACAGTACTGCTGTAAACTATCCAGAGCATTCTGTGTCCCTTAAAAAAACATGTGGATTTCTTGAGTAAACCCCAGGATGCCAAAAATGAACTGTAACTAGGCTCAAATTGGGGATTTTAATTATCCAAACATTGGCTGAATAAACTATTCAGCATCATGTAAGTAAGCCCAAATGTTAACTATCTTAATCGAGAGTTTGGAACAAATAGTATTAAAGCCAGATAAGGTTAGCAGTATCTTGGAGATCATACTAGCAAACTTAGTGTCATTCTGTTCCCTACATGTCATTATAGCCTCTGTAACTAACATAGATCATGATAGCAATATATTCAGGCAAAAAGTAAATTCAGACTCGCCAGTAAATAAACCATACTTTCTAGACTTTACTAGAGTGCTGTGTGATGCGATAAGTGGCAGACTTAGAAAAACTGTTGTAACTCCTCAGTAATGCAACTAAGACTTCTCAGGATTATCAGAAGTGAGTTATATGTTACTAATTTCTGCTTTCATTAACACATGCCAGTAAGGTGCATATGTACAGGAAAATCCAACTAGAACTTTGGTGAGATTATGTAACAGAATTCTATTTGGCTTCAGAAATTGTCCTATTTATAAACTGTCTGATGAAGTAAAGTACATAAACTACTTACTGACTTTACCAAATCTTCAAGATTAAAAGATGTCAGCTTAATCTCAGAGTGTTAACAGTAATAAGGAATTTGTTAATTACATCAGAAAATTTTAAGGGAAATTTAAGGGAAGACTTTTGTTATCAACGGGCAATGAAATTATCACCTGTTCTCCAGGCATACTTAAAACTCTTTTGCAAACTTCATTATAAGCAAATATAAATACCTAAGTATTACAGAAACAAGATTCATGATACTTGTATAGTTACAGATATGATAACAGATACCACAAGTAAAATAAATAAAAAAAGCTCAAGTTTCATGAACCTAGATAATGTGTTTGGTGGTTTCTTATACCGAAGCCAGGAAACGTAACTAAACCTTTGAGTCATATTAAACAAACTATAGTACCTCAACTCTTCCCTGACCTATGGTGACAGGCTGTAATGGCTCTGCTTCATAAGTGTAGGGTGGGGGTGTTCACATCAGGCCCAGACAATTTTGTACTCAATCAGCGTGACTAGTATTCTGTGCAAAATAGTGGAGACAGTTGCATTGGAGCTTACTGACGATGATGCAGAGAACCTACCTATATTAGCTGTATGAATTTGTTGAGAAAGTCTCACTTTTTGTATCTTATGGCACATGAAAGATGGTGCATGCAGCTTATCTTGGCTATGCTAAGTGTTCCATATAAGAAGGAGATGACAGAGTAATAAGATTTAAACGTCGGTGTGTACATAATTCAGTAAAACACTTGTTAAGCAGCAGGAAACAAGAAGTCAGGATGGAGTTTCCAGTGATATCCCACATGACTGTGTCCGTGCGTGTGTGTTTGGGGGGGGGGGTCAGTTATTTTGGTCTCCTGTTCTGTAAAAGTGGGAATTTGGTTCTGACTACTGGGTAACCTAATTATTCCACTAAAAGATGCCAGAGGTCTCCAATGATTTCTACAAGAAATACACACCTAGTGCAGTAATAACAGCCTCATGTTTTCTGTCAGTAAATGGCCAGATCATTAAAAAAATCCTTGATGAACTTGGAACAGAAGTTGACAGCAGTTTAAACTTTGACCATTGTGTACATTAGCACAATTAGAAAAGCATATTCTACAGCCCAACGATAAAAAAAATCTGTTTTCACAACAAGGTCATCATACTGCTTTTTACCTCACTCTTCCAAATTGTTGTTAAATACTTTGCTGCACTTTGTAGCCTTCAGTTTGAAGCAATTGGAAAAGATTCAACAATTCCTTATTTAAAAAAAAGTTGTAAAACCTGAACTGTTCAGAAAGAGTGCATACTGTAAGAAATCAGAGTTCTGTTTCCACAGATTGCTTAAGAATAGTTTATTGTAGTGAGTAACATATAATATAATAGCAGCAGATATAAATGTCACAGCAGAATAATTAAATGATATATAGCAGCATAGTATATCAAATAACTGAAAGCACAAAAGTAGTACAAGAACTACATCTGAAAAGTCTTGTATCAGACTTCACCTAACTTGCCTGTCCTAAACATACACGTTATATTACTTCAGTCTAGTAACTTTCTTCTGAGAAACGTATCCACTCCACTTAACCGTGGTTCTCAGGCCTTGTCTTGTCTTGCAGGTGCCTGGCATAGCCTGCCTTTTCATTATCAAGCATTCCAATACAAGTACACATATCTTTCCCTTGAGAAAGCAACATTCTGAACCATTCCCTTGAACTATTTCTGCACATCTCATGCTTAGCCAGCACGATTATCTTTTCTCTTCTACTGAACTTTCTTTCCCTGAACTGTATACAAAAATGGGTACTTTTCCGTTAAACCCCTACCACGCGTTTTTGGTCCCCATGGAATGAATTTGTTGACATCGGCAGTATGGTGCAGCCCCTGATTTCTGGGGAGAAAGTGTTACATGGGGCCAATGGGTTCCTGAGGTCATACCCTCAAAGGATTGCTTGCCCTTCAGCGTCCATGCAACCTTGTACAACCTTGTGAAGAAGTGTTCGTCTTCGCGTAAGAGTTTGGGTACTTCACCGTGGGAGTAAAGCTACTTGGAAATTATGTGGGCGACTGTAATATCTTATTTCCTGCTGTGTTGTGTATTGATTTGTAAAGAATTGATAACATAATGACAAAAAAACGATAACGGCAACATACTTAATAGTACTGACAATTTAATAATACCTAGTGTATATGGCAACATAACCCTTAGTACTGACAAGTTAATTAATACCTAGTGTACATGACATTAGCACTATCAGCTGAGGTGTAATATTGTAACTGTAATTTAATAAGGATACTGATGATAACATAGAGGACTACAGTCTGTGCTGTTACTACGAGCAAAAACTATAACGCGGCACTGGCAGTAAAACAGAAATACATTACAGCAAGAAGGTAAACGGTATATAGCTAGCAAAGTTATGCATCGGTAGGGAAATGAGACCGCTATCTACTGTACTAGGCAGACAAATGAAATGTCTTGACATCACAAAAATTTTACTCACAAAGTATTTTTTTAACAGACTTAGCGACTGTACCTTTCAGGTGTACCTCATTATAAGGAACGTTCCTTGTTTTGTCTTTAAAAAAATCTACGTTCCCCTCTTTCTTCATTGCAAGGGTTTGTCACACATTCATTGTAGGATTTTTAGCAAGTATCTATGATAAATAATATGGAATCATACGAAAAAAGTTTAATAGCCTTGCTGTGTGCATCATAATTGAAGTCTTCGTCAAAGTGCTACACCGATCCCAACCCCTGCAGATAGAAGCAAGGCCAGATACGACCACAGATGTGCAGTCCGAAGGGGAGGATGCTCAAAGACAAGGAACACTGCATGGTCCATGACAGAGACCCATTGTGGCGCTGATACGAAGCCTTGGGGAAAGGAACAGGGCGAGACACGCCAGTCTGGGTCCCAAGAAGCATGGTAGGGGTTTAACGGAAAAGTACCCAGAAAGGATACACAAGTCTGACACCATATTTTTAGGCCTGTTCTACCATTTATTCTGCCTTATACCTAACAGCTACTTTAAAGTGAAGGCCTTCAGTCTAATACATACATGTTTTTATGTTTTGTTTTGCACTAGTTTCCTGGTCTAGAAAACAATGTCTGATCCAGATCTGTTTCAGGCTAACACCAGATCAAGAGCCTAATGTTAAAAATAAATATCGATAAGAGGGCTGTCCAAGATGATGGAATAAGCTTAGCATTACAATCAAATTATTTGTTTATCCAGTCAAAGTTAATTTTATATAATGAGTCTGTGTCAGTTCATGGAATCACAAATCATTCAAAAAAAAAAAAAAAAAAGAAATCAGCTAAAACTGTAGCAAAAAAATTGAAAATACCTCACTGTCTTGTAAATGGTTGTAAATAGATTAACTGCACTCTGTGCACATGTATCTGCTACATGTATAACTTCAAATTATAGCTCAAAAAATGTGCATGGCTCCTAATGCTTCTGCCTTTCCTCCCCAACAACCCAAGATCTAACGCTTGAAGCATATAACGTAAAAACACATCTATAGAGACGCGTGTTATTGTTTGGCTCCACAGATCAGAAGAAAGGAACTCTTGACTGCAATCCATGGAACTGAGGTTCAGTTAGCAGCTCCAGCTCTAGAGGAACCAAGTTGGAGGAGAGTGAAGGGGCATGACACATTCACTTCTGCTGAGGGAAGTTGCATGTACCTGGCGGCACACCAGGTAGTGCAAAATCCCTGGTGAGGTCAGAGGAGACCACCACTTATATCACAGAGGTAGGGGCAGAGCTGCTTGGTGGAACTGTCCCTAATAGAAATGAAGGGGTACCATCCGCAGACAGCCTATTGTATCTGCCCTCTGCAGCACCTCTCCAGTTGTGTGAGCAGTTAGGGTTGGGAAAAAAAACATTCTGAAGCACCCCTAATGCCAGCCTCAGTGATGAACCCTCTTGGTCAGCTGTTTCCTGATGAAGGAAGGTAATGGGCTGATGGGCTTAGAGGGGATCCGCTGGTTGGCAGGTATTGTTGGGGGGGTGGGGGGCTTTGGTAAAAAATGTGATGTGTGTGAAATACATATATATATATATATATATATATATATATATATATATATATATATATATATACACACACACACACACACATATATATATATATATATATATATATATATATATATATAGATATATATAGAGATATATATAGATAGATACAGTATATTTAGTCTCAGACTTGGATTGTTCAAAACAATGAGTTGGTGTTTTAACAAGTGCATAGGTTCATAGGTAGGTACTAGGCTATCTGCCCGAAGGCATTTATAAGCCTAGCCAGAATGTGTTGGCTTTCGCAACCCCCTTAGATTAGTTCCCTGCGCCTCTGTCCAGCAGTGCCATTGAAGTGATCCCCAGGGTATACTTTTTGTTTCCCATCCACTCGTCAAGGTTTCTTTTGAAGAAGGTTAACGAGGTGCTCTGCCTAATATAGATTGGAATCTTGTTCCAGAGCACGGGAAGTGTCTGGGACAGGAATCTGTCTTTCCAGCATGTCCTATTTATTATTGTGGTGAGGTTTAGATCCCTAGAGTGTGTGGCTCGAGGGGATATGGTTTTCTTTAGGTGGAGCATGTCAATCAATTCTGGGTTGGACATGGCCTTGTCTGTCAGGCAGTGATCACCTCTGAGTAGGTGGTATGCAACCGAGTACAGCTGGAGTTTCTTCAGTCGAGCTGCATAGGGTATCTGTTTGAGGCCAGTGATCCTCTTGGTGAGGTACTTCTGTGGTCTTTCCAGCTGTTGCAGGTGTCTTGTACTGTACATTCCAAATGGCATTGTACTCTTATGATGGGTCTAATGAGTGATGCATAGAGGGGCACAATTACCTCTTTTGATCTGGATGCAAACTGTGATTAGGTGGGCCACATAGAAGGATTTTCTAACCACTTTGGTAGTGTGATTATCAAAGGAGAGGTTATGTGGTAGTTTGTGGGTACTTTGCTTTTTCCAAAGGGGACGACTATGCACTTTTTGGCATTTAGCTTGAGGCCATGGTTTTGACACCAGGTATCTGCCTCAGTGAGACCCTTTTGGCGGATGTCTGTGTCAGCCAGAGAGTCAATTATAGCCCCTAGTTTGCAGTCGTCTGTGAACTTCGTCAGCCATAGTCCTCCTGTACTTACCTGTACCTATGAGAAGTATATGCTGAACAGGATGGGTCCTAGGACTGAGCCCTGGGGAACGCCGCTTGTAACCGGTTTAGAGTCAGACCTAGCTCCTGCAACTCTTACCATGTGGGTTCTGTCCGTGAGCCAGTTGGCAACCCATCTCGTGACGTAGGGGTGTATGTTCAGGCTGGTGAGCTTGTCTATAATACCTTAATGGGGAATGGTGTCGAAGGCCTTTGCGAGGTCTAGGTAGGCTGTGTGGACCACCTTTCCCTCGTCTGTAGACTTGGTAACTGTCTCAAAGAAGTCCACCAGGTTTAGGAGGCATGATCTACCCTTAACAAAGCCGAACTGGGTAGGGTCCAGTGTTTGGAGGTTCCCAGTGTCTCTGTTAATGAGATCCATGATGATGCACTCCATAGTCTTGCAGACCAAGCTAGTCAGGCTTATAGGGTGATAGTTCCTGTAGTCTGTTGTGGCTCCACCTTTGTGGAGCGGAATAACCGTTGCTGTACGCCACTCCATGGGCACATAGCCTGTGGAGAGGCTGAGTTTGAACAGTGTGTTTAGGTGAGGGGTTAGTTCATCTTTGAGCTCATGTAGGACGCAGCCTGGGACACCATCCGGTCCCATTGATGCTGTGTTTTTGGCTTTGGAGAGGGCTGTTTTAACCTGAGTGTCTGTGATTTCAGGGGGACTACATAGTTATGGGCCCTTTTGGGTGTGAGGGGGGGGTGAAGTTTGCACTAAACCTGTCTGTCAGGATGTTGGCTATATTGGTCGGTTCAGTGTATTCTGTGCCATTCTGCACTAACTTCGAGCAGATCTGAGAATTGCCACTTAGATTCTTGACATAGTTAAAGAATGCCTTGTGGTTATCTTTGGAGTCCATGGCAATTTTTCTTTCGAAGCTACCCTTGGATGATTTTATGAGGGATCGTAGTTTCTTGCTGATACTGATCAGGGATGTCTTCTCTTCTTGGGATTTTACTCTTTTCTGTACTAGTTTCCTCCTTCTATTGTATAGCTTGCTTATGGCAGGGGTCCACCAGACTGGTTTCCTTTTCCTAGAGGAGTGAGTCTTGGTTTTGCTTGGGATAGCATGATCCATGCATTCTTGTAGGTGCCCGTAGAGTGCATTAGTAAAGGATTTTGCAGCTTGGACAGCATTATCCTTTAGCATGGGGGCTTTGAAACTTTCCACCTCTGTCTTAGGTAATGTGAAGTTTGCTTTTGAAAAGTTTTTCACGGTGGTTTCTTCACCGGGGATGGGGACGGAATGTGGATATCAAGAGTGATTAGTTTATGGTCAAGATTTAACCAGTGAGGGGTTGACCTCCAGTGTGAAACACCAGTCGCCCATGTTGGTGACGACCAGGTGCAATATGTTGTCACCTCTGGTGGGGATGCTGACCAGTTGATCCAGGGTGTTTGAGTTTATAAATTCTAGGAAATGTTGGGCAAGGGAGTTAGTACTTGAGTAGTTCGCCCAGTTAATGTTTGGATAATTGAAATCACCCAATATCAGGGTGTTTGGTAGGACCTTTATGTTTCCGAGTGTTTCCAGAAATGCAGAATGGGGGTCCTGAGACATGGTGGGTAATCTGTAGTAAGCTACAATTTGAATTGCAGTTTTGCCCGTTGTTAGTCGCACGTGGATGATCTCTGAAGCATCGTGCTGTGCCACTAACCTGGAGGTGTGGGTATCCTTGATGAATATGGATATGCCCCTGCCTTTTGTATTTCGGTCCGGGTTTTGTGGCCGAAATGTATGGTATGAGTTGTAGCCTGGTAGTGCTGGGGTGCTCTCTGGAGCCTTAAACCAGGTGTCTGTTACTGCACATATATTGATTTTCTCCATACTGAGGAGTGCCTTGAGTGCGTGCATTTTGAGGGTTAGACTTCTGGCATTGAGTAGCATTACCCTCAGTTTTTTGTTAGTTGTGCTATTTACGGCAGTGGATTTGTCTTTTGAGCCTTGCCTAAAAAAGGCAGTATGGGGTGGCAAAATCCTTGGCCAGTATTCGAAAGCCTAAGGGTGACAGGTACAAGTCTTCTCTAGTGAATAAGCGTGGCTTGTCGACCATGTCATCCCAAGCTGACAGACACTGGATACCCTTTGAATGACACCAGAAACTTATCCAGTTGTTGAAACTGATCATTTTTTTTCTATACCGTGATATCATTCTTGGTGAGGGCAGGATGCTACCTAGGGTCAGGGTGATACCAGCCTGGGCTACGTGATCAGAGAGTTTCTCCATGTCTCTTTTCATGTAGTCCAGGGAGGTGCGGCTGAGGTCATTTCACACCAACATGGACAGAGTCATATTTGGACTTGTTCTGGAGTGACCTGAGTGCTTGTGTTATGTGGCGGATCCTGGCACCCAACAGGCAGCGAACAGTAACCTTCTCCTTGTTCAGCCTAGTGAGTGGGACGTCAGTGTGCCTGACTATAGAGTCACCTATTACTAGTGTGTTGGGTATGTTATTTTGCCTTAAGGGCTGTGATTGGGTGGCACACTGGTTTTGTGAAGTATGTGTTTCATGGTTTGTGTTGGGTGGAGATTGCTTGGATGTCTGGTTTGGAGGTCTCTATTGCTTTTGCAGATTTTTATTTAGAGCTTCTGAGTATGTTTTCGTGTATTTATGTGTGTTTTTTTCCTGTGCTGGTTTCATAGGTCTGTGTGAGACTGGTGGTGTGATGCAAGTAATTCCCTTCTCCTCTTGACTGCCTGGACCAGTCTTGGGTTGAGAGAGCTTAACCTCCAGTTAGGCTGTATAATTGCATCTCTCTCATGTATTAGTGTTTGGTGGTAGGAGGAGAGAGTTATCTGTGTACATGAGGCAGTTGTAACATTGCCTCAAAACACCTGAAACTGCCCTTTGGATATGCTTGGATAGGTACAGTGAACTGTTTTGCTGATTGGCTGTTAAGGTCGAATAGAGAGCCTTGTCCTTTTATACAGTATAGGGGGGTATCTAGTGCTAAGGTTTATTATTGCTTTCTGTGAGTTTTGAGCAAGTGCCGGGCTGAGAAGAGAATGGTTTGAGTGCTTAAGTTGAAAGTTTGTCTAGTTCCAAGGGAAAAAATTGAAGAATAGACTTTGTGGAGCTGGGAATAGTTATAGCCTAGCTAACCGGTGCTGCCTGGCGCGCAAAACCACGCAACTGCGGGTTTTATAGCAAGGAAATGAAAGAGAGAGAAATTAGCCCAAAATGGCCAATAAACTACTTATTTCTGGGCGGAGACCAGTCCTACAGGGACAGATAGGCTGCTCAAAGCTCCCTCTCTCACAGGTGAAGAGAGAAACTTCCTTCTATCCAAGTAAGGTATGAGCAAACACAGAAACGTGTAACACAGCCCTGAATTCAGCATTAACCTGAAAACTGGACTATACTAGCTTAGAAAGGTGGGAAAACAAGTATACATATATATTTTTTGTTTTTTTTTCAGAAAATAAAGCAGATACAATAAAAAAACACTTTAGATGCACAGAAATGGCTATCACGCTTGAGTGTGTAGCCTACAACAGTTAAACAGGTAATTTAAACACAAAAACGACTTTGTTGAAGTGCAGGCAGTAAAATACGTACAATAAGTAGCTGAAACAAGCTTTTTAAATCACAGAAATTCTAAAAAGAAATCTGCGTATTAGGCAGAGTTAGCTGAAGGCAGCAAGAAAATGCAGAAAAATGATACTTAATCACTCCAGTGTCTCTCTGCTGCTGTAGAACTCTGCAGGGCACCAGGCAGGAGCTTGCTGAGCTGTATACAAGCCCAAAAACCTCGCAAATGCGGGTTTTATAGCAGGGAAATGAAAGAGAGAGAAATTAGCCCAAAATGGCCAATAAAAATACTTATTTCTGGGCGGAGACCAGTCCTACAGGGACAGATAGGCTGCTCAAAGCTCCCTCTCTCACAGGTGAACAGAGAAACTTCCTTCTATCCAAGTAAGGTATGAGCAAACACAGAAACGTGTAACACAGCCCTGAATTCAGCACTAACCTGAAAACTGGACTATACTAGCTTAGAAAGGCGGGAAAACAAGTATACATATATATTTTTTTGGGGTTTTTTTTCAGAAAATAAAGCAGATACAATAAAAAAAACACTTTAGATGCACAGAAATGGCTATCACACCTGAGTGTGTAGCCTACAACAGTTAAACAGGTAATTTAAACACAAAAACGACTTTGTTGAAGTGCAGGCAGTAAAATACGTACAATATGTAGCTGAAACAAGCTTTTTAAATCACAGAAACTCTAAAAAGAAATCTGTGTATTAGGCAGAATTAGCTAAAGGCAGCAAGAAAATGCAGAAAAATGATACTTAATCACTCCAGTGTCTCTCTGCTGCTGTAGAACTCTGCAGGGCACCAGGCAGGAGCTTGCTGAGCTGTATACAAGCCCAAAAACCTTGCAAATGCGGGTTTTATAGCAGGGAAATGAAAGAGAGAGAAATTAGCCCAAAATGGCCAATAAAAATACTTATTTCTGGGCGGAGACCAGTCCTACAGGGACAGATAGGCTGCTCAAAGCTCCCTCTCTCACAGGTGAACAGAGAAACTTCCTTCTATCCAAGTAAGGTATGAGCAAACACAGAAACGTGTAACACAGCCCTGAATTCAGCACTAACCTGAAAACTGGACTATACTAGCTTAGAAAGGCGGGAAAACAAGTATACATATATATTTTTGGGGTTTTTTTTCAGAAAATAAAGCAGATACAATAAAAAAAACACTTTAGATGCACAGAAATGGCTATCACACCTGAGTGTGTAGCCTACAACAGTTAAACAGGTAATTTAAACACAAAAACGACTTTGTTGAAGTGCAGGCAGTAAAATACGTACAATATGTAGCTGAAACAAGCTTTTTAAATCACAGAAACTCTAAAAAGAAATCTGTGTATTAGGCAGAATTAGCTAAAGGCAGCAAGAAAATGCAGAAAAATGATACTTAATCACTCCAGTGTCTCTCTGCTGCTGTAGAACTCTGCAGGGCACCAGGCAGGAGCTTGCTGAGCTGTATACAAGCCCAAAAACCTTGCAAATGCGGGTTTTATAGCAGGGAAATGAAAGAGAGAGAAATTAGCCCAAAATGGCCAATAAATTACTTATTTCTGGGCTGAAACCACTCCTCCAGGACAGATAGGCTGCTCAAAGCTCCCTCTCTCACAGGTGACTGAGAGCCTTCCTTTTATCCAAGTTAGGTTTGGGCAAACACAGAAACTTGTAACACAGCCCTGAATCCATCACTAACCTGAAAACTGGACTATACTGCCTTAGAAAGGCGGGAAAACAAGTATTTTTTTGTTTTTTTCAGAAAATAAAGCAGATACAATAAAAAAACACTTTAAATGCACAAAAATGGCTATCACACTTGAGTGTGTAGCCTACAACAGTTAAACAGGTAATTTAAACACAAAAACGACTAAGTGCAGGCAGTAAAATATAAGTACAATATGTAGCTGAAACAAGCTTTCTAAATCACAGAAACTAAAATAATTGGAGTTTTAGGCAGAATTAGCTAAAGGCAGCAAGAAAATGCAGAAATATGATACTTAATCACTCCAGAGTCTCTCTTTTGTCTCTCTGCTGCTGTAGAACTCTGCAGGGCACCAGGCAGGAGTTTGCTGAGCATCAAGAGTACAACTGCAAAATGCAGTGTAAACAAAATGTACATTATATGCATGAGGTACAGACATTCTTTGAGTTAATAGTGAAATTCCAATGAAATAGGCAAAGTTTAAAAGAGAAACACTGCGAGAGAAAGTCCGCTGTTGCAGTTAGTCTGTTTAACCAGATGAGATGCATTTCCCTTTAACTTCAGTGATGAGATTTCAACATGAAACTATAGTTTTAGGAGGCATTAACATAGACTGACAAACTGTCACATCCCAACTACCCACTAGCAGCATCAATATATATGTTTTTTTTTTTTCAGTTAATCTCCTGCCCTACTAGGTACAACAAACATTACACTCAACAATTTACCTTACACTGGATCCTGGTAACACACCTTTCTAACTTTACCAATGCTAGTAAATATCCTTACTCCCTTAGTGACCACCTACCTGCTTTTGCCATTCAAACAAACTCTAACCCTCCAAAAACTGACCCCCCTAAAAACAGTTCATAATCTCAATAACCTCTCTAAAGATAGGTTTAATGATCTACTTCCCAAAATAAACTGGTTACCACTAAAGGTACTGCCCATAGACAAAGCAGTACACTACTTCAATAACCGCGTCTTAAAATTACTGGATACTTTAGATCCAGTTTGCATCAAAAGAACCAAAAACAAATCCATGCCCTGGCTAACTGAGGAATGTAAAAACCTAATGAAAAAAGGGATGGAGCCTGGGCCTTATGGAAACAAAGCAACAGAGAACAATCTTGTAACTTTCAAGCAGCTATGTAACCAAGCAAAAACAAGTTACCAAAGATAAACAGCTATACTACAGCAGAAACATAAAACCAATCAAAAGAAATAAAAATTCTGGTCCACTACTACAACTCTACTCCACCCCATAACTAAAAAAGGAATACAAGATTTCACTAAATGCCCCTTCCTCTCAAATTGCTAAAGATTGTAATATCCATGTCATAAAATGTATAACAGGTCTTATCACTAAAACCTCCAATACCTGCCTCTCTTCCTCCGTATCTACCCCTAATACTTCCCATTCACCAGGCTCAGGACCCTCCTTACCCTCATTTCACAGAGCCCTGTACTGAGAACAATGCCACTTTCTCTTTGCACCCAATACCTACAAGCCTCAAAAATAGATTAGTGTGCAATCTCAAGCCATGTTCTACCTCCGCTGACATCCTCCCACCTACATACCTAAAATTAGCAGCTGACTCTATAGCATACCAGTCAGCATCCTGATCAATCAATCCATATCCAAGTCCAAAGTAGCAATCATCTGGAAAAAGTCCCATATCATCCTAATTCACAAAGGAGGTAACTCCACTGAACTTACACACTTCCGGCCTATAGCCATACCTCTAAAGTAATGGAAAAATGTATTAATCTTCAATTAATGAAATACTTATAGCATAACAACCTACTAAAAACACACAATATGGCTTTCATCCCTGCCACATGGCTTTCGTCCCTGCCACCGCACAACTACAGCCCTCCTAGCCTTTACAGACTTTGTAAACAGTGCTAGAGATACAGGTTGCTTTGTATCTGCTTTATTTCTTGACCTCTCCAAGGCATTTGATAGTTTGTCACACTATTTACTCTTAAACAAACGCTCTGATCTAGGAGTTACCCCACCTACTCTAATCTGCTTCCACAGTTACATAATTGCAAACAAGCAGTAAAATGGTCAAATGTTATCTCCCCTTTTCTAGCACATCCCACCAGAGTCCCTCAAGGATCTGTCCTAGGACCCCTACTTTTTAATATTTTTACTAATGACCTGTGTACTGCATCTACTAGTGGAGCACTCATACAGTATGCTGATGATTCCACAATAATCTGTACCTCTCACACACTACCTCAACTTCTCCCTGATACTCGACAAACTTTATCCTGGCTTACTAACTGCCAGCTATTCCTTAACCAAAAAAAAGTAAATTGCTTATTTTCCAGCCAAAGAACTGTACTATTTAATCTTAACTACTTCAAAATTCTCTCTGCTGATTGAAATTGTCCCTCACACAAAGCTACTAGACATAGTCATAGACAATCACCTACAGTTTGATATCCATATTCAAGAAAACATAAAAAAACACCAATAATTTGTCACGCTATATAGAAATAAACATACCCTAAACCTCTTTCTCCAAAACCATTCTCGCAAAAACGTTCCATCTACCCTCCCTGCTTTATGGGGCTCCAATACGTAATTTACAGAGCTCCTCTAGATCCAAAATGGAACAGTGCTCTAACAAAGTGGCCAAGTTTGTTACCAACTCAAAAACTAGAACCCACCATTGTGTCTAAACAAACTAAACTGGGTAGAATTCCCCAACTACTTACTATATATCCAACTACTAGCATTCCACAACATGGCCTACATACCCGTAGCCTGCGAGCACTAAATAACATCAGTAAACCTTACAACCCACACAGAACACTTAGGTCTGCAGATGAAGAGCTTCTCTCTATAGGCAAACCCTCTGACAGCTGGATGAAGCCTCTACTCCCACTGTGTTGCTAAAGCATGGGACTCTCTTCCAGTCACAGTAAGAGCTACTACTAACCTACTTGCCTTTAAATCCATATTGAAGCAACACTTGATCAGCTCCTAGCTGTGTCCATGTTCTGATCCAGGCTAATCTCTTCTCCAGCTTAGACAAGACTGAATCTCTCTGTCACACTCTCTCTCCTTCTGTACTTCTTCACTTCTGAATTATTCTACTTGTATATCTTATAATGTAATCTGATGATGTCAATCTTCATCTGTTCTTGACTTGTGGGTATACGGTTCTGATCCTTGGAACCAATATGGCCATTATATAGTTTGTGTCAGCCAAAAATCTCTTGAGCTGCTAGTCTACCCACAATGCCCCATCTCCACATTACCTCAGATCTCGTCTGCCTCTCTTACGACAAGACGTGCCAGCTAGTTCCTCTCTCATAGCTAAGTAACAGTTTTTATATACTCTCTTTTCTCTTAATAGTTCTCTGATTCCTTTGGTTCTCTAGTTTTAAATGTCTTGGGCTATCCTTGTGAGTGTGTAGTTTCCCTTTACTGTTGGTATTTTTTCCCTCTACCATTGTTGGTAATTTTCCCCTTCCCCCTCTCTCTATCTTTACAATTGGTAACCTTTCTACCATCGTTGGTAGATATCTTCTTGTGGTGTGAATGAATTTCTTTTCTGCTCTTCCTCATTCTTTTATTTCACTCTGCCTCTCCTGCCCTTTTTATTCAGGACGATGGCAGCAAAACCTAAAAGCTCTAGTATGGGCTTCAAACAATGTATAGAGTGTGGCAGAAAAATTCCAAACTCTGATAACCACTAACGTTGTATGTATTTCTTGGGTGTCTAACACTTGTCTGTTTGTCTATACAATCTGCCAGGATTTTAGTAAAAGAACTCTGGCAGAGAGGAAAAACAAACTCATTCTCAAAGTCCTCCTTAAAGCCCCGTTTGAAGAATCCTTGCCCAAGGCCGACCAGTGTCCTTCTGCCTCTGGATCAAAATCCTTCCGTTCAGTGCTGATGTCTCCATCGGCACTGACTGTTAAGAAGCAAAAACATTGTTGGAAGGTTCCTCTTCGGAACTGAAACCTAAAGTTCTGAAGCTTTCGGAAAAGTCTGACTCTTTGGCACCAACAGCCTTACTGGTGTCATCGACACTGACCACAACAAGTACTAAATCAGTGACCACTGCGGTTCCAATATTGGCATTAACTATTACTATGGCCATGCCGGCACCGATATCCCCCATGGTCCTGCAAATGGTGCCGAAGCCTGATGATTCCATCCAACCCAGGATCACTTATTCCCCCTCCTTGGATACCTTCGTTGGACCACTCCCTAGCCCTTTCATGGCGAGGCTCAAGTCTCCTTCTGGGTTGTCTGTTCACTCTACCAGAAGTCTCTTAGAAGTGGATATTGTTAGGTTGGTTAATCAGATCCTGACAGCCAGGGGGTCTCCTTCATCTTCTCAGCCCCCCTCTCCCCTGTGGTGCAGGGGGTTTCATCCCTATGATCCCTACTTAATCTCATCCTCTGACCTCCTCACAGGCTTTAGAGCTCTTGACTCCAACTTTGCAGGTACCAATGACTTCAGCGCCGGCAACTTTCTTCTCTTCAATGCCAAGTCCAGCTCTGAAACCTTTGGTGCCTGTTGTACCGTCAGGTCCTCAGGATCATGTCTTTGCTGTCAGGCCCAAGGGGTTCGAGCCGGCGCAGAGTTTTTCTGTGGAGCCGGCATTGCTTCTTCGGGCTGTGCTGACAGAGGTCTCTCGGGCGGGGTTTGACCCCGGTTCCGAGTTTGTCTCTGTTCCAGGCCCCCATCCTTCCTCTGGGGGGGGGGGCTGCCTTTCAAGCCATGGAAAGAGCTTTGCCCACTGCCTCATAAGTGCCTTCTGTGTTACTGGAGTCTCTTCCTATGACCTCAGGCCTTTCCATTCTACCATCAGCCTTAACCCCTAGACAGTGACCCCAAGGTCGCAAGAACTACCTACTACAGGCGTCTCCTCTTCCTAGTCTTCAGACATTCCCACTGAAGAGCCTGTTCAGAAGAGATTGTGTAACAGGAAATACCTTGATTCTCCTGAGGAATTAGTCACAGAGGACACAGATTTTGATGAAGGGGAGGGTTCCCCACAGTTACCCCCAGAAGACGTCTCCCTCGGAAACATTCTTGAGATCCTGAAACAGAGGGGTGACTGGAAGCCCAAAGACCATTCCTCTGAAGAATCCATGTACTTGAAGGCTTTTGGCACTCGCCTGTCTTCCTCCAGGGTGACCCCACCCACTGATGACCTAATTAAGCTGATTGCTCAGTTGATTCTATAGAACCTGCACTCCAGAGACCTGAAAAGATTCTTTCCCCTCCTGAGGACTATCCACATTGGGCAAAGGGTTTACTAGTTGATGCCATGGTGGTAGCGGCCACCACCAAGAAAGAACTAGCAGAGGAAAGTTCTACTAAACACCCCCCTAACCGAGAGTCCAGAGCAATGGACAGATTTGAGAAGTGGGTCTGTGTCATTGACCTTCTCTATCAGGTCTTTGAATTTTTTGACGTACTTTACTAGAATTCAAAGGGATCTGGTCAGGAGCTGTCAGATACCCTAGCAAGAGTAGTCACTGAGTGGGTCCAAGAAAAAGTGGCCTCCCAGTTAGCTGCCCTGGAGTCTATTTTGAATTCATCCATGAGGCTCATTGCACATGCAGTCGAGGGGCTGACCAGGTCAGCAAGTTCAGGTGTTACTATTCAATGATATGTTTGGATGTGCCTGTGCGAGTTTGTGGAACCATTCAAGTCTTCCTTCGTCAGTGCTCCCTTTGATGGATCCTCTTTGGACCCAAAGTAAAGGAAACTCTATCCAGGTGTGAAAAGGATGGATGTGGTTCAAGAAGTCCCAGAAGCCTTTCCAGACCCCCCTTGGGCCAGAGAGAGGAGTTACAATGGAAGATGCCGTCCCAGAGACAGGGGTGATCCACAGAATCAGGGTTCCAGAGACTCATTCTCTGGTCAACCCTACCAGTGCTTCTGAAAGGGGGCCCAGTTGCTTACCTCTGGAGGCAGTAGGGGGATGATTTTCCTTGTGCCCAAACACTTGGCGATGCATTTCCAGAGATTATCTAATCCCTTTCACTCTTTATCCAAGAACCCCAGCAAAACTCCCCAACATTCCACCCAGTCAGAGAGATCAAGCAGCATTAGAGATACAAATGCTGCTAGAAAAGAGTCATCCAAGAAGTCCCACCAGACCAATTAGGATCTGGGTTTTACTCAAGATTCTTTCTAGTGCCAAAGAAAACAGGGGACTGGAGACCAATTTTGGATCTCAGTATTCTGAACAAATTTGTCCAACAGTCAAAATTCCAGATAGTCGCAGTTCAGTCAATTCTTCCTTTCAAGACGTATTACCACATAAAGATGGACAAACACTCGAGAAATTTTCTCCGCTTCCGGCTAGGAGCCAGTCATTACCAATTCAGAGTGCTGCCCTTTGGCCTCACCACAGCTCCCTGGGTGTTCACCAAATGCATGGCATTGGTCTCAGCACATTTGAGGCTGCACAGATTTTGAGTGTTTCCTTACCTATACAACTGGCTCCTCACCGCTTCCACCAGGCATCTATTACTGCAACCTACGTACTTCATTCTGGAGTTATCAAAACAATTGGGCATAATGGTCAATATTGTGAAGTCTCAACTAAACCCTTCTTAGGATATGGAATTCATCGTAGCTTGTCTCAGTTCTCTGTATTATGTGGCATTTCTTCCCCTCCACAGGTTGCACAAAATACAATTGCAGGTTCACCCCCTCCTTTGCTCAAGCAAAATTCTAGATCAGCAGATTCTGCAGGCATTGGGCTCCATGGCAGAAGTGATCACATTAGTTCCAGTGGCAAGATTTCGCATGAGACTTCTCCAATGGCTACTTGGGAACCAGTGGTCTGTTTTAACCCATCCCATGAATCATTTGGTCTTCAAATCCAGCCAATGCAGAAACAACTTAGCCTGTTGGATGCAGTCCAAGGAGATTCTTCTAGTCTGCTCCTTTGTCCCCCTGCAGCACAAGGCCATAGTGACCACAGATGCTTCCCAGATGGGCTGGGGCGGGCATTATCTCTGGAAGACAGTCCAAGGCACGTGGTGGCACTCCGAGGCCAATCTGCATATCATCTTCTAGAGCTAAGGACAGTGGTTCTGGTGTTGCAAGTGTTTAATCATGCCTTACTACTTGGGATGATAGCTATTCAATCAGATATTATGTCCATGGTCTGATACATCAACAAACAGAGAGGAACAAGTCCTATCCACTATGTTGAGAAGCCCTTCGAGTATGGCAATGGGCTATAACTTCCAACCACTTTCTGGTGGCAATGCACATCCCAGGGAGTGACTGAGCAGATGCATCCTCATACCTCACGAGTGGTCTCTGAACTCCAGAGTATTGAAGAAGATCTTTGTTCAATGGGACCAGCCTTGCTTTGACTTGTTTGCCTCACCTGTGAACAGCAAGTGCAGAAGCTACTTTGCCCTAATTCCCCCTCAAGAGAAGTCCCCCAGAGAAGCTTATCTCCACAACTGTTTTCCTTTATGCCTTGCCTCCATTTCTTCTGATCCCTCTTTTTCTCAAGAAACCAGCTCAGTTGAGAAGGAAAGTGATCCTCATTGCTGGCCTCAGCAGATATGGTTTCCCTTCCTGTGGCCTCATCTACTTCACAACCCATGGATTCTAGATCCAGTTCTGGACCTTCTGTGCCATCCTCAGGGACTAGCGTACCCCAATCTTCAGACCCTCAAGCTAACTGCTTGGTTTCTCCAATTCCATTAGTCACCAGACATAATGAAATTCCTTCTCCTGTACGACACATTGTGTTGGTATCTCATAAACCATCCACCCGGAATCTCTACAGTAGTAAATGGAGATTTTGTGTTTGGGGTCCTGATAATGGTCTGGACCCTTTACAGCACCAGTAGAAAAAGTTCTACAGT